>NC_069501.1:1220019415-1220141915 GCF_027579735.1 Bombina bombina
TGTATTGCTTAAATTAATGAAAAACAAATTTTTACCAAATAGATTTAAATTAAACTATGGTAGATTAATGATTTGTCCACAATAAGAAAAAGTGTTTGCTTTCATTATAATGTTTATTGAAAAGTATGTTTAATTGTTTTCTACATTATTATTATTATTATTTGTTTGTAATAGGTTCCACAGCGCTAAAGACATTGGTCAAATATGCAAGGTAACAGTTGTGGGAGACAAAGGGATATAGGGCCCTGCCAAAAGTTTCACTGTTGTAAATCATCTCTCATGAAGGTGATCTAAAAAGCAGCAAGGCTTGTAGGCTTACATGCTAAGGAGGTTTTAGGAGATAGCTAAAGGAGGAGAGGAACTAAGATAGAGAAATGTTAGCTTATTTTATATGCATCCCTTAACAGTAGAGTCTTTAAGGAGCGCTTGAAAGTTTGAAAACTAGAGGAAAGTCGTATAGAGTGAGGCAGAGAGTTCTACAAAATAGGGGCCAGCCTGGAGAAGTCTTGTAGATGGGAATGTGAGGAGGTAACAAGAGAGGAGGAGAGAAGGAGGTCATGAGCAGAGCAAAGGCGACAGGGGGAAAGGAAGTTGCAAATTTTGGAGATGTTTTTGAAATGGCCAAAGACTGGATGTGGCAAGTGAAAGAGAGATCTGAATCAAGTGTGACCCCAAGACGTTGGCATGCTGGGTTTGGGTTATGATGTTATTATCGCCAGTTAGAGAAATTTGGGGGGTAGATATTATGGAAGAAGAAGAGAAAATAAGGAGCTCAGTTTTAGAGAGATATATCTTTAGATAGTGAGAGAACATCCAGGATGAAATATTAGACAGTTAGTGACACGAGTTAGTAAGGAAGGGGATAGGTCTGGTCCAGAGATGTAGATTTGGATATCATCAGCATACAAATGGTATTGAAACCCATGGGACTGTATTAAGGAACCTAAGGATGATTATTAAATTGAGAAGAAAAGGGGACCAAGGACAGAGCCTTGTGTTATGCCAACAGAAAGTGGTAAAGGGTCAGAGGATGTGCCAGAGAAGGTAACACTAACCGGTTAGACAGGAAAGAGAAGAGCCATGAAAGAGCTATGTCACAGATGCCAAAGGATTGGAGGGTTTGGAGCAAGAGAGCGTGGTCAACTGTGTAAAAGGCTGCAGACAGATCAAGAAGAATTAAAAAGAAAAGTGGCCTTTAGATTTTGCTGTAATTAGGTCATTAGTAACCTTAAAAATTGCTGTTTCTGTGGAGTGTTGTGGGCGAAATCCAGATTGCAATGGGTCAAGGAGGGAGTTTAATGTGAGGGGGAGCAGGGAAATAGAGTGGTATTTGGGATGGGGATGATGGATCAAGAGAGGATTTTTTGAGAATAGGTGTAATTAGTGCGTGTTTAAGGGATGAGGGAAACATACCAGTGCTGCGGCAGAGATTAAAAATATGTGTGAGGATAGGAGTAAGAGTAGGAGAGAAGTAATTGCGAGGGGATGGGATCAAGGGGACAGGTAGTGAGGTGAGAGGAGGATAAAGGTCAGAAACTTCTTCCTCAGTAGTCAGAGCCTGTGGCTTTGTGGGTTTCGGACATCAGTGATTGGTTGAGGGGGGTTGGAGACTGGTAGTGTGTTGAGAGATGATTTAGTATCTGATGGAATCTATTTTGTTGTTGAAGTGATTGGCAAAATCTTGAGCTGAGAGAGAAGTGAAAATATGAAGTAGGGGTGGGCAGAGAAGGGTGTTAAAAGTGGAGAGCAGACGTTTTGGGTTTGAAGTAGAGATACGAGTAGAGAAGTAGTCCTGTTTGAAGAGGTTAAGGGCAGAATAGTAGGAGTTTAAGATGAACTTTTAATTAAGGCATTCAGCTGAACAACTGGATTTTCACCAATGTTACTCAGCAGTGCGGTAACATCTACGTAGGTAGCGTGTCAGAGGAGTATGCCAGGGCTGAGGATGAGTATGTGACTTTTTGGCTATGGTAGGAGGTTCCAAATTGTCAAGGACCACTGTAAGAGTGGAAATATAGTGACAGATAGATTGGTTAGGGCATGAAAAGGAGGAGATAGAAGAGAGCAGAGGTTTGAGATAGTGTGAAAGATGTTGCTCCTGTAGAATTTGGTGTGAGGACTAGAAGGAGGGAGGGCAGTAGGAAGTGTTGAGATATTACAAGTGAGGAGATGATAGTCAGAAAGAGGAAAGGGGGAATTTGTGAAGTGTGAGAGAGTGTATCAATAGCTGAAAATCAGATCAAGGGAGCGTCCATCTTTGTGAGTGGGAGAGTCAGACCATAGTGACAGACGATAAGAGGAAGTGAGCTGGAGAAGATTTTTTTGCAGCGGGGGCAGCGGGATTGTCAACCGGGAGGTTGAAATCCACAAGGATGAGGGCAAGGATGTCTCAGGAGAGGAAATAGAGTAGCCAGGATGTAAAAGGATCAAGAAATTGAGTTGAGGGTGATATATAATGGCAACACATAGAGAGAGAGGAGAGAATAAGTGAATCATGTGGGTTTCGAAGGATGAAAATGTGAGGGAAGAGATGGGTTGTATTTATTAAAAGGTGTAATGAAAGGAAAGTAAAATACCTACACCACCTTCTTGCCTGTTTCCAGGCCTTGGGTGTGGCTAAAGTGTAGACCCCCATGTGACAGTGCAGCAGGGGAAGCTGTGTCTGAGGGAGAGAGCCAGAAAGTTAAGACAGTGGTATATGAAGAGGTCATGGATAGAAGTGAGTTTGGTGCACACAGAGCGAGAATTCCAGAGTGCACAACTGAAGGGGGTGTTTGTTTTAAGTTACAAGAAGAACTTGGATAAGGTTACCAAAGTTCTGGTGTTTAGATCGAAGGCAAGGCATAGATGGGTGGGCGAGTTTAGGAAGGTGTGGGGGACCAGGATTGGGGGGATATTTCACCAGCAGTTAGTATGAATAAGAGGGAGAGTGACATAAGATAAGATACAAATTTGCAGTATTGAGAGTGTTTTTGGAATGGAGGGAGTAAGAGAGTTTGGGAGTATATGAATTTCATGAGAGCAGAAGTGAGGTGATGATAAAAGGGATGGGCTGATGAATGTAGTAGGTGGTGAGGGAAAATGAGTAAATGAAAGGTATAGTTTATTAACCAGACAAGAGGTAGCGAAGAGGAACATAAGGATATAGAACATTATCAGTGTTCTCCCTAGGACCTTTTAATGGGTGCATCACCCGGCTGATTTTACTGACCACCCTGCTAAAATGTAAGCCAATATTAATAGACAATTAGTGAACGTTAAAAATTGTCAATGTTTATTGCACAACTTATTAAATAAATGTATGTTAAATTATGCAATTAATGTGTGCTTTGGATAGCAGAAAGTGTTATAATATTAGAAAGCATTATACTGCCCCCATCCAGCTACTTCATAATGCCACCTGGCTGGCAATATTTCCTGTGGAGAACACTGATTATGTAGGTACCCTATCACATAATCGCTATAGGATTATAAAATCACTCTTTTGAAAAATGGGACCCTCTGTCTAAAATAAGGGGTATATGTGTTTGTTTATTCTCAATAGGGAAAGAGTATAACCCCAAGTTATTAGACTAGGGACATGATACTCCTAATTCCATCTACAAAACAGCTTCTCATAATTATAAAGTGTCATCTTATTAAATATTTGTGGCTGTGACAAGGTGTGTGGCTTAGAGTATATCCCACTGACACATTACATTTGTGACTTTTCAAGTAAATTTCATCAACGGAAATCCAGGTTGTTTACAGTTAATGCCATCTATGATGTTGGGTCACTAGCAGCCAAGTGGCTGTGATATTGCAATCAAGGCTAGGTTAAATATTACAGTTAGAGTTTTGTCTAGGCTCAAGGCTACCTTTAAGTTTATGGTAAGTGTTATGGTTAAGCTCAGGATTACTATTATCGTTAGGATTATAACATGGCTGAGACATATCAGTAGTGTTATGGCTAGACACAGGATTACAGTAAGGGTTATGGCTAAATTCAGGATTACAGTTAGTGCTATGGCAAGGCTCAGGCCTATTAAGGTTATGGATAGACTGAGGGCTACCTTTAGGTGTGGATACCTGTGGCTACCTTTATGGTTAGTGTTCTCGTTAATCTTGGAATTACCAATATGTTTATGGTTAGGATTATAGTGAAGCTCAGGCAAACTAATAGTGTTATGGTTTGTTAGTACTGTTAGGGCTATGGCTACCTTTAGGTTTATGCTTAATGTTATGGCTAAACTCAGGATTACTGTAATGGTTATGGCTGACCTCAGGATTACTGTTTAGGAAGTGACTAGATCCAGGATTAGCAGTTAAGATTAGAGTTAAGATTAGAGTTAAGATTAGAGAGAGGATTATTTTATGGTTATGTAAGCATCTTTGATGACTCTGTTATTGCTGCCCAGCATTATTGACCACAACCTTTTTTGGCATTGATGTTGTATTTTTATTTTTTTTTATTTTTTTTAGTGTGTAGTACAGATGTGTGCAGCTATTTTTTTTTATTGAGGTAACATTTTTGGCATACACAATAAGCTTTACAGCATTATACAATTGAGCTCCAAGAATGCTTATAACAAGGTACATCTTATGAATCACATATTCAGAAAAAGAAACACATAAGATGAACAATAACTATTATCACAAAAATGCAAAACCCAGGGTGCATATTATAAGTGCATATATAATGAGCAATATCTTCTCAGTAAATTAAAAGTTTGCTGTAAAGGATAAAGCTATCTGGTTTAGAGGAGACCACTTGTGGATCTCATTCATGGGAACCCAATTTTTTTATTATTTTGCTGTACTGTTGGGGTTAGAGTAAATATGATCATTTAAAAGAGATAGTAATAACCACACATGTGTAGTCTATTGGATAACCCCATGGGAGTATATTCAAAGGGGTGAAATGATTGCAAGCTACCTGTATACATAAAAAATAATATAACCTGCGAGGAGCTCATGATATGGGTAAGAGCCAGCATAAGTCATTTCCTAAATGTAAGGTCTGACTGAATCGAAAGGGATGGGCCCAGTCAAAATTAATATAGTTAGGGATATTTAAAGGTTACCCTGTGAAGGCTGATAAGAATGGGTGGGAAACATATTCCTCGAATTGACCTATTGTCCAATCTCAACTATGGAGAACTGACACAAGATAAAGGTTAAAGTAAAAGAGGGGTCCCCTGTTTGTGTTCTGATGTTCCATAAAAATACATTCGTCAGTGCATGTGCACAAACACTGAACAATAAAGAAGCCATAAACCCACTCAATACCCTCTAGATTTAAATAATCGCACTGTGCTATCTCGGACGCAAACAGCACAGAGCGAAAAAGAGGAAGTGCGAAGGGTTAAGGGGTAGGCTTGCAAGAATAACATTGACATACAACTTGATCATAGTACATGGGGATACATTAGGGAATATGTTCTTATAATTAATACTGCATACCTTATTAAACAGTTAAACAGAGTTATATCGAAACTTTCAGATATGGCTAAGGTATATGGATGAGTTCCGTGAAAGTCTGTAGAGAGCCACCTGATCATGACTTGTCACACTATAGGCATATTATGCTTAACAAATTAGAAACAGGCAACCTACATTAACATATACTAATTGGCATTAGGAGCTGTGGCAATTATAAATAAAGTCAACAGTATAAACTTCTAAATCCCCATATTATAGTTGTTATGGCAGCCAGGAGCCAGTATGTTCGGAGTCCCCTTAGCCTTCAAGTGAGGGGGATAATGCTTGGGGAAAGCTCCTAAGATGGTTTACTGTATAGTCTTACCCCACTCCGGTTCTACAGAAACGTTCTCTGGATGTCTGCGGCGCAAAGAGTAGAAGAGACATCTATTTGTAGGTGAAGACCCAGTAGGTGTCATGGGTGCTGTGCTGTGGCAGACAAAATAGATCTGGGCTCATCGTGGTCTCGCTGAGACCAGAAGGCTTGACATAAGGATAATGAAAGTTAGCATCGGTGGTAGTGAAGACCTGCACGTACCAAAGTGATGCAGCAATTTTATATCCTTCTTGCTGTCCACAGGTAGTAGATAAAACTTGAGCTCGGAGGTATGGGATTCCGCTCTTAGGTGTCACAGATAAGGAAGTCGGTTGTAGTGCCATTAGGTATAATTTCCCCTGGCGGTATCAATAATCCTAAGGGTTCCGTCATTCTCTCAGTCGTATACTCCAGAGGTGCAGCCCCCACATCTAGAGTCTTACCATCTGTGACCAAGTCGCTCTCCTCGGGTGGAATATTGGGCGGTTGTTGTAGTAATCTCACATTGGCACTATCTCTGGTATATGTGAAGGGGACGGATGCATCACGTGGGCTGGGGAAGCCAAAAGCGGTCTGCAAAGACTCTCCTAGTGCGGCATGATGAGCAGCCAGCAGCTCCCGAATTCCTTGTAAAATACAATCTTCCATCCCCACATTAAACGGATCGATGAGCTAAGAAGTTAATTTCTTCATTTTTCAAGGAAAAGCTGTAGCAGCATGCAGCTATGCGACCATACATGGCCGCTGCCCGGAAGTTCCCCCTCGATGTTGTATTTTTGAGAGAGACATGTTTTACTATAACCCATCTTGGGCACCCGGGAGAGCTTCAATGCATTGTAAAGGTAGAGGTGTTAAAAAAATTCCCACATTTATTTCTGTAACAAATGAGCTGAAAGAATCAACTATCTATGATATATTATGCCATAATATCGGCTGCTCCCTGATTGGTGTCACACAACCACACCTGCCTGATCAGTAATTACTCATTATCCTTACCAGTGAGGTTTCACACAGCAGCTTGCTCCCTCTCACAAGATTTCCAATAGTTATATGGAAGTAAGTGTTACCGCTGCTCCAGTTAGAGATCTTGGTGAAGGGGTGGGTAGCCAAAATATCCTGCACAAAATAATACAATGAAGCTTAACTTATGTGATATTGACCCTGCCTGTGTAATGTTTATATAATTCATTGGCATATTAATTTGGAAAAAGTTTCTCTGATTCTATTTTTGTAATTTATGAATATTATTCTAATAGTCACCTGGTGACTTCGGACACTTTTCCATCATTTTGCTGGGCTGCAGACAGACCATATGTTAAAGACCATCTTGGTTAATCACAAGTAGTTCTAGTACGTGGGGATAAACGCTAGATAACCCAGAATGCAACTCACAGAGATAGTTGAACTCAGAACTCCATTTTACTTTGCAGAAATATCTAGTTACTGCTTCTTTAAAACAGGAGATATTTCTAACACACAAAATCTGGTGAGCTCTTGTGACAACCCCCAGTAACTTAATAATTTAATTTAGCTGCATTTATCATGGGACTTTGTATTTTTCTGTTTTATATACACATCAGGGATGTCGGACTGAGAAGTCAGGCAATAGGACCTTGACCAAGGGACTTGCACGTAATGGCCCCAAGAAGGGGCTCCTGGCGCTTATGCTCACAGTGACAGTTTGTTAAATGAACTAGTGAAGCAATGGCAGTTAAGCTACTCTAGCGGATATGACTGTGAGGGAGTGAGTGGCAGCAGGCAGGCAAATTTAAGTATGGGACAGCTGTGCTAGTGTTTGTGTGCTTGGGCGGACAGCAGATGATCAGGGCTAGAGCAGAGCTGACAGCTGCACTAGTATTCAAGCTCAAGGTGCGTATTTTGTCTATGAAAACTTAATTTGTGTCATATAAGCCACTGCTGACTCTCTTAGGTGTGAAGTTTGAATACTGGTGCACAGGCCCCCACAACATGTGAAAAATAGTTTTTATTTTGAGAACAGTGTGTCCCACAAAGGGGGCAATTAAGTACAGTATGTGATGGTGATACATAAATTACAGTAGTGCTAAGAAAGAAATCACTATTTAAAAATCTTATGAAAGAATAAACTACATTTTCAAGTATAAAATGTAGCAAAACGTACTGCAGCAAAATTGTTTTGCAAAAAAAAGTATTTTAAGCAGGATAAAAAATATTTAACTGACAGACAAGAGATGTATACTAAACTAGAGGCAAATGCAAGTAATAATGTGGTGAAAACATTTCAGTTTAATTTGTATTTGCTGCAAACTGATAATATATTTCAGTGTCTACCCTTTTAACCTCACTCTCCCCTGTGAGATAATCTATCCTAGAGATATGGGAGGCAGCTCTCATCTCTCTGGGACTTCCAGATTAAGTACTGTGAAGTATGCACTATAATTGTGTGTATTTGCTATAGAATATGTCAGCAATTAATCATTGCAATAAAGATTTACATACAAAATAAAATGTTATTTAAACTGCCTTTTTGTTATGCAGTCCATATTAGACTGGTGCATTCTGCATTTTCCTTTCAATGCCAATTGCGGACATAGGCAGACTTTCATGATGTTAGGATCTTTTCTGAGCCAAATTTCTTCTTGTGGAACTGAAGCACACTAAGATTTGGATTTGCACATATTTAAGTGTGCTTCACTTCCACAAGAAGAAATTTGGCTCTGAAAAGATCCGAACATAACAAAAGACATTTGGCATAGTCCATATCCCCACATACCGTAAAATAACTTGTAAGCATTGCTTATATTGACAGATGTAAATAAGCTATGGCACTGATCAAGCAATAGCTGTGAATTATATACTGTAGGGGCAGTGGAAAACCCTACATTTTCAGAGATAAATTCTAAAAAAAGTGAGCAACAGAAGCACATTTCCAAAGCGTTTATGCCTAATTAAATCATTTCTGGGGTGTTAAAATGTTAGTCTAATGTGCCTTCCATGAGAAATTATTGATATGATTTTCAGTTTTGAATGCATCGCAAATTATTTGGACATCCAGCACGAACCCATTTTTCTTACACTTTTCGAATACTGTACATTTTTGCAACAAAAATACTTTTTGGCAGCTTTTCAAATGTTTTTTTCTTTTCAAATTCAGCTTGGATCTCTTGATCTTGACTTTTTTTTATTTGGCACTACATGACTGTTTGCACAGCTCAAGAACGTTTATACTGGGTGGGGGACCCAGTATAAACGTTCTTGAGCGTTCTCAGGTTAAATGTTGAAGGGACATAAAAATTTGAAAAGAAAATGTTCTAACGTTTTCTAGCATTTTATTATTGCATTGTTGACTGTATATAACTTTATATTTAAAACCCTGTGCAAAGGGGTTAAACACATTGCAAAAGAGCAGAAATGGGAGCGAGCTGGCGATTGGTGCCTCTAGCAATTGGTTCACCAGCTGATTTTCACAATGGGGTTTAACACATATTTATAGGATAGTAAGAATGCAATAAAAAATGCTGACACATTTGAGCATTTTCTTTTTTTGCACTTCTAGGTGCTTATACTATACTTTGATTAGCTATGGTACTTTTAGATGACCCTGCTAAATACTACACAGTTATTGGCTATCTGTGGAATGCACTAAAACATTAAAATGTTAGTCTAATACATTTATAATGTTATGCAGATCTTTTACAACACTGCTTATATATACACTGACTCTGTATATATATAAATATATAAACTGAAATTGTGTACAAACTGTAGTCTGTATTGAGTTCTTCAGCTTTGGGAAAGAAACAAACTGATTTGCAGAAGAGTTTGAGATTAGATGACTATCAATAACCCAGTTACTGCTCTTGTGATCTAGGATGATGATAAATGATATTGAATAGCTACCTTTGTCTTGGGGTCTATTAAGCTGACACCGTGTTTGTTGATAGCGATTAACAGTATCTCTGGGAAATGAGGCTCAGTTGTTTGCTAGAGAAAAGAGAGAAAAGTGAGACCACGTTAAAATAAACAATGTATCACAATTTTAGTAGGCGATATGCGTAAATCAGGTATTTAAAATTCACAGACAGCTTTGAACAAACAGTAGTGAAAGAAGAAAAAATCAAATAAAATGTATGCTTACCTGATAAATGTATTTCTTTTTTGACACAATGAGTCCACGGATCATCTTAATTACTAATGGGATATTCACCTCCTGGTCAGCAGGAGGCGGCAAGAGCACCACAGGAAAGCTGTTAAATATCACCTCCCTTCACTCCTAACCCAGTCATTCGACCAAAGTAAAGGAGAGAAAGGCAGTAACAAGGTGCAGAGGTGTCTGAAGTTTATAATAACCAACAACCTGTCTCTTACAAAAACATTGTGTCAAAAAAGAAATAAATTTATCAGATAAGCATAAATTTTGTTTTGCGTAAATCAGGTATTTAAAATTCACAGACAGCTTTGAACAAACAGTAGTGAAAGAAGAAAAAATCAAATAAAATGTATGCTTACCTGATAAATGTATTTCTTTTTTGACACAATGAGTCCACAGATCATCTTAATTACTAATGGGAATCAATACCCAAGCTAGAGTACACAGATGATACGGGAGGGACAAGACAGGGAACCTAAACGGAAGGCACCACTGCTTGAAAAACCTTTCTCCCAAAAGCGGCCTCAGCCGAGGCAAAAGTGTCAAACTTGTAGAATTTTGAAAAAGTGTGAAGAGAGGACCAAGTTGCAGCCTTGCAAATCTGTTCCACCGAAGCTTCATTCTTGAATGCCCATGAGGAAGCAACAGCCCTTGTGGAATGAGCCGTAACTCTCTCTGGAGGCTGCTGTCCAGCAGTCTCTTATGCAAAACGTATAATACTTTTCAGCCAAAAAGAAAGAGAAGTAGCTGTAGCTTTCTGTCCCTTACGTTTTCCTGAGAAAACTACAAACAATGCAGAAGACTGATGAAAATCCTTAGTCGCCTGCAGGTAAAATTTTAAAGCACGAACCACATCCAAATTGTGCAGAAGCCGTTACTTCTGAGAAGTAAGATTGGAACACAAAGAAGGGACAACAATCTCCTGATTAATGTTCCGATCAGAAACTACCTTAGGAAGAAATCCTAATTTAGTACGTACGACTACCTTATCAGAATGAAAAATAAGGTAAGGGGACTCTGGCACTCTGCGAGCAGAAGAAATAGAAACAAGAAATAAATCTTTCCAAGATAACAATTTAATATCTAAGGAATGCATAGGCTCAAACGGAGCCCCTTGAAGAACTTTAAGAACTAAATTCAAACTCCATGGAGGAGTAACTGGTTTGAACACAGGTCTGATCCTGACCAAGGCCTGACAAAATGATTGTACATCTGGAACATCTGCCAGACATTTGTGTAACAAAATAGATAAGGCAGAGATTTGACCCTTTAGGAAAAATGTCGATAATCCTTTCTCCAAACCCTCTTGGAGAAAGGATAAAATTCTAGAAATCATAACTCTACTCCATGAGTAACCCTTGGACTCACACCAATAGGGATATTTACACCATATCTTATGGTATCTTTCTAGTTACAGGCTTACGAGCCTGAATCATTGTCTTAATGACCGATTCAGAAAAGCCCCGCTTGGATAAAATTAAGCGTTCAATCTCCAAGCAGTCAGCTTCAGAGAAACTAGATTTGGGTGAAGGAAGGGCCCTTGAATTAGAAGGTCCTTCCTCAACGGAAGTCTATAAGGTGGCAGAGATGACATGTCCACCAGATCTGCATACCAAATCCTGTGAGGCAAAGCTGGTGCAATGAGGATCACTGATGCCTTCGCCTGCTTGATTTGAGCAATGACCCGAGGAAGAAGAGCAAACGGAGAAAATAGGTATGCTAGACTGAAGGTCCAAGGAACCGCCAGAGCATCTATAATTTCTGCCTGGGGGTCCCTGGACCTCGAGCCGTATCTCGGGAGCTTGGCATTCCGTTGAGATGCCATGAGATCTAATTCCGGCTGACCCCACTTGAGAATTAGGCTGGAGAACACTTCCGGATGGAGTTCCCACTAACCCGGATGAAAGGTCTGCCTGCTCAGGAAGTCCGCCTCCCAGTTGTCCACCCCTGGGATGTGGATCACCGTCAGGCAGCAAGAATGGGCCTCCGCCCACTGAATTATTTTGGTTACCTCTGTCATCGCTAAGGAACTCTTCGTTCCTCCCTAATGATTGATGTAAGCCACTGAAGTTATGTTGTCTGACTGGAACCTGATAAACTGGACCGAGGCTAACTGGAGCCAGGCCAGAAGAGCATTGAAGATCGCTCTCAGCTCCAGAATGTTTATAGGAAGAACAGACTCTGACTGAGTCCAAACTCTCTGAGCCTTTAGGGAGCCCCAGACTGCTCCCCACCCTAGAAGGCTGGTGTTAGGAATTATTGTTAGTGTAAGTAGTGCCATCCTGTTCTTGGGAGCCATTTTGTCTTAGGCATCCATCTTGTCTAATGAATATTTTATTTTAGCAGTTATTATGTAGTGAGAAATATGCTGATGTTAGTAAGAATTGTATTAGTAATATTGGCCTTGCAAAGATTTCTGGCAAGACACCCGGAAATCCGTTATCTAGGTAAGAGGCCCAAATGACCTTGCTTTAAGCTGAAATAGGCGCACAGATGTATTTTCGCTACTGGTATAGGAAATACACCTTCATACTCCTCTTTCTCTCAAATATTTTAATAAGCTTCTTTTGTTAATAAAATATGGTATGATATGACGTGGTCATAACGTGTCATCATGTTAACCCTGTATGCTGTAATTGTTGGCTATAAGACATGTTGTGTGTCTTTCAATAAACAGAACAGGTTTAGATAATTGCTGCATGGTCTGAATTACTGTTCTCTGGACGTCCTTATCAAATAATCTTCATTTCCAGGTGGTACGGTGTGCCCAGGTCCTGACTGACACTCCCCCTATGAAACACACCTTACAGCTGGCGTCTGTTGTCACAATCACCCAAGATGGTCTGCGAAAGCAGGTTCCCTGGGAGAGATGATCCAGAGACAACCACCATTGAAGAGAATCCCTTGTCTTCTGCTCTAGTAGTATTCGAGGAGACAAATCTGCATAATCTCCATTCCATTGCCTGAGCATGCTTAACTGCAGAGGTCTGAGGTGGAACCGAGCAAACGGGATGATCTCCATTACTGCCACCATCAGCCCGATTACCTCCATGCACTGAGCCACTGATGGCCGAGGATTGGATTGAAGGACTATACAAGTATCGATAATCTTTGATTTCCTGACTTCTGTCAGAAAAATCTTCATTGATAGGGAATCTATTATGGTTCCCAAGAAAGTTATCCTTGTATTTGGGACTAAGGAACTCTTTTCCAAATTTACCTTACACCCGTGAGATCGCAGGAAGGATAACACCATGTCGGTGTGGGATCTTGCTTGTTGTAAGGATGGCGCCTGGACTACGATGTCGTCCAGATAGGGTGCCACTGCAATGCCCCGTAACCGAAGCACCGCCAACAGCGATCCCAGAACCTTTGTGAAAATTCTGGGAGCTGTGGCAAGACCGAAAGGAAGAGCCACAAACTGGAATTGTTTGTCCAGAAAGGCAAACATTAGGAACTTATGATGATTCTTGTGAATGGGAACATGCAGGTACGCGTCCTTTAAATCCACTGTTGTCATAAATTGACCCTCTTGGATCAAAGGAAGAATGGAACGAATAGTTTCCATCTTGAAGGACAGTACTTTGAGAAATTAGTTTAGACTCTTGAGATCTAAAATTGGTCTGAAGGTTCCCTCTTTTTTGGGAACCCCGAACAGATTGGAATAAAAAGCCAGACCCTGTTCCTGTATTGGAAGTGGAACAATCACTCCCAGGTTGGAGAGGTCTCCTATGCAGTGTAAGAACGCCTCTCTTTTTGTCTGGTCTGCAGATAATCTTGAAAGCAGAAACCTGCCTCTGGGAGGAAGACTTTTGAACTCTAATTTGTATCCCTGGGACACAATTTCTATTGCCCAGGGATCCTGAACATCTTGAACCCAAGCCTTAGAAGAAGGAAAGTCTGCCCCCTACAAGATCGGGTCCTGGATCGGGTGCATGCCCTTCATGCTGTCTTTGATTCAATAGCAGGCTTTTTGGATTGTTCTCCCTTATTCCAAGACTGATTGGGTCTCCATGCAGGTTTAGACTGTTCCTGCTTGGAGGCGGTAGAGGAAGAATTTCCCTTGAAATTTCGAAAGGAACGAAAATTACTCTGTCGTCCTTTTTGTTTGTTTCTCTTATCCTGAAGGAGAAGATGACCTTTACCTCCCGTGATATCAGAGATAATTTCCTTCAGGCCAGGTCCAAACAAGGTTTTCCCCTTGTAAGGAATAGTTAGAAGCTTAGACTTAGAGGACACATCCGCAGACCAAGGTTTTAACCATAAGGCTCTGTGAGCTAGAATAGAGAAACCCGAAATCTTTGCACCCAGTTTGATAACTTGAAGGGAAGCATCCATAATAAAGGAATTAGCTAGTTTAAGAGCTTTTATCCTATCTTGGATTTCATCCAAAGAAGTTTCTGTCCTGATAGCATCAGACAGCGCATTGAACCAATATGCCGCAGCACTAGTGACAGTAGCAATGCACACAGCTGGCTGCCATTGCAAGCCCTGGTGTACATACATCTTTTTGATTAAACCCTCTAATTTCTTGTCCATAGTCGGTTATGGGAAACATCTCTTTAAAAATAGGAGATGGAGAAAAAGGTATACCGGTCTCTCCCACTCCTTAGCAATGATCTCAGAAGCTCGGTCTGGGACCGGAAACAAGTTGTCAGGGTTTTTCCCTGTTTTGTTTGCCATGTGCTGCTGGCAGCCATTTTACTCACCTCTCTTCCTGACTATGTTGCATTGTGGGGGATGCTGTTCATTTCCTGCACTTCCTTTTATGGTCAGGCTGGTGTGCATCATCCGTGTGAGACAGAATGCAGTCTCAGAATTGTGATGTCATCACTTATTATTTAAAGGGCCTTTGTTCAGTATGCTTTGCCTGTTGCCTCAGACCTGTTTGTGAGAGTTCCTGTGTATTACCTGGCTGCCTGACGTCCTTCCTGGTTCCTGATCCCTGGCTTGTTCCTGACTCTGCTGTTTTCCTTGTTGCTGATTCAGGCTCGTCTGACTATTCGCTTTGGATCCTGACTTGGGTCGTCTGACTACCAGATCTGGTTTTGACTCCTGGCTTGTTATTTGACTTGTGGACTTTTTATTATTTTTTGCTATTAATAAAGGTGTGATTATTTTTGGCACCCTGACACACGTCTGTCAAGGAAGGAACCTCAAAATATTTGTTCAGCTTACAGGACTTCTTAGGAACAACAACTACTGTGGAGTCGCTGTCGTCCAAAGTAGCTAAAACCTCCTTAAGTAACAGACGGAGCTGTTCTAGCTTAAACCTATAAGATACAACCTCAGTATCAGCAAGAGGAATTACACTTTCCGAATCTGAAATTTCACCTTCAGATGCTACTACAGTATCCTCCTCTTCAGGCTTCTGGGAGGGGACCTCCGAAATCGCAACAACTGCGTCAGAAACCTCGCTTACTGAATGTCTGATTTTCCTCTTACGCTTTCCCTGCTACATTGGAAAAGCAGACAACGCATCAGAAATTGTATAAGACATGAGAGAAGCGATGTCCCTTAAAGTAACTCCAGCGGGAGTTAGAGAGGAAGCGCAGGGCACTGCTTGCGAGGGCGATAAAATTTGGGATGCTTGAGGAGAAAGCTGCGGCATATATTGAACCTCGTCATTAGACTCCTGGACAACATCCTCTTTAGATAAAATTTGTTCCGAAAAAAATTTAAAATGATATAGACACCTCTACACCTCAGCAACTTTCCTGAGGTGCCTACCTGACTCGATAAACCAGAGCTAATGATGCAGGAGACGATACGGAACTCAGCAGAGAGGATACCGACATTGTTTAATTCTAGGAATGCTTGCTTTAACGTAAACCATGCGTTTCTAGTAAAGCCCTGATGAACTCTGTTTACTTGTAAATGTGTCCCAGACTGAGGCGCAATGAAAGTGGCGCACAACTCAGTAAGATCCGCCCATCGTGGGCGCTGTTATAAGAAATAATCTCCTGATCGGCATTTTGTTAAGTTAAACCGCCGGGAGATTCTAACCACCAGAGCCAGTCAAGCGCTTCTCTCCCAGCCCCAGTGCCTGCATACTAGAGCTGTCAAAAAGTCCTCTCCAGCCTAGGAGAGTTTACAGTGTCCCACCAACATTAAAGGGACACTGAACCCAATTTTTCTTTTGTGATTCAGATAGAGCATGAAATTTTAAGCAACTTTCGAATTTACTCCTATTATCACATTTTCTTTATTCATTTGGTAACTTTATTTGAAATGCAAGAATGTAAGTTTAGATGCTGGACCACTTTTGGTGAACAACCTGGGTTGTCCTTGCTGATTGGTGGTCAAATTCATTCACCAATAAAAAAAGTGCTGTCCAGAGTGCTGAACCAAGAAAAGAAAGCTTAGATGTCTTCTTTTTCAAATAAGATAGCAAGAGAACAAAGAAAAAATGATAATAGGAGTAAATTAGAAAGTTGCTTAAAATTGCATGCTCTATCTGAATCACGAAAGAAAAATTTTGGGTTCAGTGTCCCTTTTAAGTGCCCCTTCCTTCATGTGCCCTCTATGTTGTTTCTTAACATGCTCACTTTTTCTCTGAGAATATTTCTTCACCCCAGAAATAAAAAAAGAAGCACTTACGTCGTACATCTGCCTGACAGCAAGGCAGCTCACAGGCTTGAGAGGTCCCCTCCCTCACATCGACCTGTGGAGAAATAAAAGACTGAGTAATGTTGTCCCTCAGGCTTTAGGAGTTAGGGCAGCATAAAACATGGGAGGCGCAGTGAGAATTATGTCCTACAAGTTCCCATTGCTCTAAAGCCACCACTGCTCTACTGAAGAGACTGATATGGACTACGGATACACCCTAGGACAAAGCAGCACAATCTTGTACCACTTTTAAAATAATAAACTCTTGATTGAAGAATCTTTTCTAACACCTAACTTTTCCACTTCCTATCACTAACGTAAGCAAAGAGAATGACTGTTTTGGGAGTGAAGGGAGGTGATATTTAACAGCTTTGCTGTGGTGCTCTTTGCCGCCTCCTGCTGACCAGGAGGTGAATATCCCATTAGTAATAAAGATGATCCGTGGACTCATCGTATAATTAAAAAGAAAGCCTATTTTACCAGAATTCTCAACTAAAGATAGAAAATAAAAATCTGAATTATTGTGAAAAAAGAGTTTACCGGCAACTGAATAACATATTTATGCAAATGTAACATAAAAATCAGCATATTTATTAATTGTAGGATGATATTAATGTCTAAAATAAAAATGAATGTTTTTTACCTTCACTTCAAAAAAAGCTGACCCAAATGTTGGCCACTTGAAAATTATCTTTAGGAAGGCAACCTTGGCTTCTTCCCGTGTTTTCCCGGCGTGTTTATTGAAAAAGGCAATAATGGACTGCAATAAACAACAACAACAACAATTTCACCTGTGCTCTAGTTCAGATATCCTTAAAATGTGACCTGTTAGGGAGGTCTGAGGACAGGTTTAAAAACCAGTGGAAGGTTAAAGGGACAATTTTCATGAATCAGGTGGAGCATGCAATTTTAAACAAATTCCAGATTTACTTCTATTATCAAATGTACATAATTCTTAAGGCATCTTTTGTTGAAAAGCTCAGGAGTGTGCACATGCCTGGACACTATATAACTAGGTAGCTTTACAAGAATGTTATCTATTTGCAAGAACACTAGATAGCAGCACTATTTCCTGCCATGTAGTGCTCCAGAAACCTACCTAGGCATCTCTTCAACAAAGAATACTATGGGAACAAAGCAAATTTAATAATAAAAGTAATTTGGAAACTTTTTTTTAAATTGTATTCTCTGAATAACAAAAGAAAATGTTTGGGTTTCATAACCCTTTAATATTAGACACAGGTGTCATGTGACCTGTTCTCAGTGACTATACTCCTTATAGAAAATACAATATTTATATAAATAGATGTATGTTTTATATTGAGTACAGGTGGCCCTCGTTTTACAACGGTTCAATTTACACCGTTTCAGAATAACAACCTTTTTTTTTCAGTCATGTGACTGCTATTGAAAAGCATTGAGAAGCAGTGCATTTATTAAAAAAGCCAGTAGGTGGAGCTGTCCGCTTGTGTTGCAGCAAAGCCAAGCAAGCTGAAATTATTCAGTTTAACCAGACCTGAGCTATTGAGCAGATTTCAAAGGAACAAGATCTTCCTGTCTATAAATCAGTCCAGATTGGAATGCATAGAAAGAACTGTTTGCAGAAAAATCCAAATGAAGTCTGTGTTGTGTGATTATTTTATTAGGTTTATAATGCTGTTTAGCAAATGTTTTTGCTCATTTAACTTAGTTTAATTATATATTCTGTGTTGTGTGATTATTTTATTAGGTTTATAATGCTGTTTAGCATTTAAAGTCTTCATTTCAAAGCTTTAAAAATAATGTATTAGGTGTTACGACAATTTTGAGAGGGGATTGGAACCTAACTCCTTCACTTCCCATTGACTTACATTATAAACTGGGTTTCAATTTACAAAAGTTTCAATTTACAACCATTCCTTCTGGAACCTAACCCCGGCGTAAACTGAGGGCTACCTGTATTGTATTTATTATTCAAAATATTTGAAGTTGTCGGCATCAAAGCTTAAAGATAGGTATTAGTAAGCTTCAAAAAATTGTGGTTTCAACTATATATATTATACATCTATTGCAGGTATTTGGGTAGATGCTAATTTGTCCTGTGTCATCAAAGTCAGGGTTTGAAGTATGACTATTATTGGTATTAATGAGTTATTATATACACAAACAAACATACTTACATATTCTTACATATGTGTTTAGTAAGTAAACTGTTAAACAAAGCAAATCTGATTGTCTGAAACAGTAGAATCACAATGAAGTCGTAATCTTTTCAGTAACGAGACACTTAAAGGGAAAGTAAAGTAAACTTTCATGATTCAGATAGGGTATGTCATTTTAAACAACTCTCTAATTTACTTTTATCATCAAATTTGTTTTGTTCTCTTGGTATTCTTAGTTGAAAACTAAAGCTAAGCTTCTAAGCCCTTGAAGGCCGCTTCTTCTCTCAATGCATTTGACAGTTTTTTCGCAGCTAGAGGGTGTTAGTTTATGTGTTTCATATAGATGGCATTGTGACCACGCCCATGGAGTTGTTTATGAGTCAGCACTGATTGGCTGAAATGCAAGTCTGTCAAAAGAACTGAAATAAGGAGGCAGTCAGCAGAAGTTTAGATACAAGGTAATCACAGAGATAAAAAGTATATTAATATAATGTTGGTTGTGCAAAACTGGGGAATATCAAATAAAGAGATTATCTTTTTAAACAATAACATTTTTGGTGTTTACTATCCCTTTTACAAATACACGTTATACCCACTTTTATCTAAATTGTTTATTCATGATTCACATAAGAAACAAATAGATTTTGACTATATTGATCTCTCTGACTTATTAATAAGGGCCCAGTAAATCACATTTTCCAAAAACTATAGGATTTATCAGTGCAATAAATAAAAGGGACCTTCATTCATGAAGTTTAACTAAATGTACAATGAAAGTACATTTATTGTGTTGCTTTGTTACACTAAACTATTGCACAGTGCCGTATGGCTAGCATGGCTATTGGTTAAGAGGTGGAAACGTCACCTCATGAAAGAATAAAAAAAATAGTTAAAGGGACAGTCTAGTCAAAATTAAACTTTCATTATTCAGATAGGACTTGTAATTTTAATCAACTATCCAATTTACTTTTATCATCAAATTTGCTTTTTTCTCTTGGTATTCTTAGTTGAAACTAAACCTAGGCAGACTCCTATGCTAATTTCTAAGCCCTTGAAGGCTGCCTCTTATCACATACTTTTTAAATTCCTTTTTCAACACAAAGAGATTGAAAGTACACGTGGGCCATATAGATAACACTGTGTTCAGGCACAGGGAGTTATTTAAGGTTTAGCACAACACAGTACTAAATGCAATGCAAGTCAATAGATAATAAACAGTCACAGTCATGTGATCAAGGGGCTGGGAGAAGGTTCCTAGATACAAGGTAATCACAGAGGTAAAAAGTATATTATTATAACTGTGTTGGTTGTGCAAAACTGGGGAATGGGTAATAAAGGGATTATCTATCTTTTAAAACAATAAACATTCTTTTGTAGACTGCCCCTTTAAGTGTAACAAAGCAATGAAAACATAATTTATTCTTACCTGATAAATGTATTTATTTCCGGATATGGTGAGTCCACGGAATCATCAATTACTAGTGGGAATATCTCTCCTGACCATCAGGAGGCGGCAAAGAGCACCCCAGCAAAAACTGTTAAATACCACTCACAATCCCCAGTCATTCAACAAAAAGGAAAGGAGAAAGGAAGTAATATAAGGTGCAGAGGTGTCCGATGTTTATAGAAAAATAAATTGTCTTAAATAAAAGGTGGGCCGTGGACTCACCATATCCGGAAATAAATAAATTTATCAGGCAAGCATAAATTATATTTTCTTTCCTAAGATATGGTGAGTCCACGGAATCATCAATTACTATGGGAATTAAATGGGAATCAATACCCAAGCTAGAGGACACAGATGATAAGGGAGGGATAAGAAAGGTAACCTAAACAGAAGGCAACACTGCTTGAAGAACCTTTCTCCCAAAAGAAGCCTCAGCCGAAGCAAAAGTATCAAATTTGTAAAATATTGAAAAAGTGTGTAAGGATGACCAAGTAGCAGCCCTGCAAATCTGTTCCATAGAAGCTCCATTATTACAAGCCCAAGAAGAAGAAACAGTCCTGGTAGAAAGAGCCGTGATCCTCTCAGGAGGCTGCCATCCAGCAGTCTCATAAGCCAAGCGAAAAAAGAAAGAGAAGAAGCTGTAGCTTTCTGAACCTTTCTCTTCCCAGAATAAACAACAAATAAGGAAGAAGACTGACAAAAATCCTTAGTTGCCTGTAAATAAAACTTTAAAGCACGTACCACATCTAGGTTGTGCAAAAAAACGTTCCTTATGAGTAGAAGGATCAGGACATAAGGAAGGAACAACAATCTCTTGAATATTCCCATCCGAAACCACCTTAGGAAGAAAAACTAAGGCAGTAGGCAGAACTACATTATCAGAATGAAAAATAAGGAAAAAAGATTCATACTGCAAAGCTGAAAACTCCGAAACTCTTCGAGCAGAAGAAATAACAACCAAAAACAAAACTTTCCAGGGTAAACACTTAATATCCAAAGAATGCATAGGTTCAAAAGGAGCATGTTGAAGAACTCTAAGAACCAAATTGAGACTCTACGGAGGAGTATCAAATTTAAACCTAGGCCTGACTCTAACCAAAACCTGGCAAAAAGACTTAACATCTGGCATATCTGCCAGACGTTTATGCAACAAAATAGATAAAGCAGAAATTTGACCCCTCAAGGTACAAGCAGATAAACCTTTCTCCAAACCCTCTTGGAGAAAAGAAAAAATCCTAGGAATTTTAACTCTAGTCCAAGAAAAACCTCTGGAATCACACCAATACAAATATATATGCCAAATCTTATAATAAATCTTTCTAGATACAGGCTTACGAGCCTAAATCATAGCTTCAATAACTGATTCAGAAAAACCATGCTTAGATAATATCAAGCGTTCAATCTCCAAGCAGTCAGCTCCAAGCAGTCAGCTTCAGAGAAACGAGATTTGGATGAAGGAAGGGCCCCTGAAGTAGAAGGCCCTTCCGTAACGGAAGACTCCCAGGTGGAAGAGATGACATCTCCACCAGATCCGAATACTAGATTCTGTCAGGCCACACAGGGACAATGAGAATCACCAACGTCCTCTTCTGTCTGATTTGAGCAATGACTTGTGGAAGGATAACGAACAGAGGAAAAACATACGCTAGTCAGAGCATCTAACAGTACAGCCTGAGGATCTTGAGACCATGACCCATACCTTAGAAGCTTGTCATTCTGACAAGATGCCACGAGATCCAGCTCCGGCTGCCCCCACTTGAGAATCAAGTTAGAAAATACCTCCGGATGGAGTACCCACTCCCCTGGATGAAAAGTCTGTCGGCTTAGAAAATCTGCTTCCCAATTGTCGACCCCTGGAATGTGGATCGCAGACAGACAACAATTGTGGTACTCTACACACATATAAACCTGGCTACCTCTGTCATGGCCAAGGAACTCAGAGTCCCCCCTGATGATTGATGTAAGCCACGGACGTTATGTTATCTGACTGAAATCTGATTAACTGGACTGAAGCTAATTGAGGCCAAGCCAGAGAAGCATTGAAGATTGCCCTAAGCTCTAGAATATTTATAGGAAGAACCAACTCCTCCCGAGTCCAAAGACCCTAAGCCTTTAATGAACTCCAGACAGCTCCCTATCCCAAGACTGGCATCCATGGTCATAATCACCCAGGTAGGTCTGCGGAAGCAGGTTCCCAGAGAAGATCATGGGACAACCACCACAGAAGAAAGTTTTTTATCTCCTGATCAAAAACAATGCGTGGAGTCAGATCCGCATAATCCCTTTTCCATTGTCTGAGCATGCACAACTGCAGATGCCTGAGATGGAACCAAGCAAACAGAATGATGACTATAACTGACACCATCAGATCAATAACCTCCATAAATTGAGCTACCGATGGCAAGGGAAAGGCCTGAAGAATAAGACAAGGATTGAAGATCTTTGATTTTCTGGCCTCTGTCAGAAAAAAACTTAATTTCTAGGAAATTATTTTATTGTTATTATTATCAGGTATTTATAGAGCGCCAACAGGTTCCGCAGTGCTATGAACATGGGTGGTATAAAAAAAAAAAAATCTATTATTGTTACCAAAAATTCCACTCCTGTAGCCGTAATCAAGGAACTATTTCCTAAATTCACCTTCCAACCGTGGGAGCGCAGAAAAGACAACAATATCTCTGTGAGGGAGCTTGCTTGTTGAAGAGATGGTGGCTAAACCAGAAAAATTGTCCAGATAAGGCGCCACTGCAACACCCTGTAACCAAAGAACCGCCAAAAATGCTCCCAGAATCTTCGAAAAAATCCTGGAAGCCATAGCAAGACCAAATGGAAAGGCCACAAACTGAAAATGTATGTCTAGAAACGCAAATCTTAAAAACTTGTGATAATCCTTGTGGATAGGAAAATGCAGATACGCATCCTTTAAATCCACTGTGGTCATGAACTGACCCTCCTGAAATAAAGGAAGAATGGAACAAACAGTCTCCATCTTGAAAGACGGAACTCTGAGAAACTTGTTCACACTCTTGAAATCTAGAATAGGATGGAATGTTTCCTCTCTTTTGGGAACTACGAACAGATTGGAATAAAAACCCAGACCCTTCTTCTGAAAAGGAACAAGAACTATTACTCCCATATCGGAAAGATCCTGGACACAACACAAGAACGCCTCTCTCTTTATCTGGTTTACAGATAACCTGGAGAGAAGAAACCTGCTCCTAGGATAAGTACTGAACTATATCTTGTAACCCTGGGATACGATGTTCCCCACCCAGGGATCCGGAACATCCCGAACCCAAGCCTGAGCGAAAAAGAAAATCTGCCCCCCCCCAAGATCCGCTCCCGGATCGGGGACAGACCCTTCATGATGACATTGAGTAACAGGCTTTATAAATTGCTTCCCCTTATTCCAGGAATGATTGGACTTCCAGGAAGAATTAGAATGCTCCTGCTTGGAAGAGGAAGGGGAAGATTTAGCTGAGAAGTTCTTGAAAGGAATGAAAATTACTTTGACGCTTTTGTATATGTCTTTTATCCTGAGGAAGAAAATTACCCTTACCTCTTGTAATATCAGAAATAATCTCAGCCAGACCTGGTCCAAACGAGGTCTTACCCTTGTAAGGAAAAGAAAAAAGCTTAGTTTAAAAGAAACATCCGCAGACCAGGAATTTAATCATAAAATTCTGCAAGTTAAAACAGCAAAGCTAGAAATCTTTGCCAATTTGATAACTTGAAGAGAAGCATCAGAAATAAAGGAATTAGCCAATTTAAGAGCCTTAATCCTTTACTGAATCTCCTCAAGAGGAGTTTCTGACCGAATAGAATCAGACAACGCATCAAACCAATGCTGCTGCGCTAGTGACAGTAGCAATACACACCGCAGGCTGCCATTGCAACCCCTGATGAACATACATCCTCTTAAGAAAAGCTTCAAGCTTCTTATCTATAGGATCCTGAAAAGAACAACTATCCTCAATGGGAATAGTAGTTCTCTTAGCCAAAGTAGAAATAGCACCCTCAACCTTAGGCACTGTCTATCAAGACTCTTTAAGCAATAGAAAACCGTTTAAAAAAAAAAAAAAATTGGAGAAGGGGGAAAAGGAATCCCAGGCTTCTCCCACTCCCGTGCAACAATCTCTGAAGCACGATCAGGGACAGGGAAATACCTCCACTGCGGAAGGAACATCAAAATATATAATAAGCTTGCTAGGTTTCTTAGGAGTCATTACAACCATAGAATCAGAATCATCCAAAGTAGACAAAACCTCCTAAAGTAACAAACGGAGGTGCTCTAATTTGAACCTGAATGACACAACTTCAGCATCAGAAGAAGGAAATATACTGTTAGAGTCAGAGATCTCAACCTCAGACAATAAAGAAGAATCCTCTTCCTCAGACTTCTGAGAAGAGACATTAGAAAAAAACAACCCCTGAAACAGGGGTCTCCAAATTTTTAAATTTCCTCTTACGCTTCCCCTGCAACATAGGACAAGCAGATAACGCTTCAGAAACTGCAGAAGATATATGAGAAGGCCATATCCTGCAAAGAAAACTCCAGCTGGAGCATGAGAGGAAGCACAGGGTATAACATGCGGGCAGACAAGGGTAGGGATGCCTGAGAACAAGGCTGCACTTGAACAGCATCTTCCCTAAAAAAAGTCTCAGATTCAAAAAGTTTATCTTTGTAATGCAATGTTCCCTCAATACATGAGGAACAGAAAGAAATAGGAGGTTCCACATTAGCCCCCAACAGAGTACAACTAACATTTTGCAGGATCACTTAGTCCAACAAAACACAAAAAATACAATTTCAAATAATAAATTTATACAAAAGAAAAAAAAGAAGCTTAAAAAAGTAACGATAACACGGACATTTATAGCAACAAACTTAAACTTTATCAAAGTAAAGTAGAATAAACATGGGCACCTCTACACCTCAGCCAGATTGCTGAAGTGCCTACCTGAACCTGCTGATCAAACAGAGAAAAAAAAGGAACACTCCGGACAGAAACCACTCTGTAGCATAGAAACAGCCACTTGTACACAGCCCAGAGCTGCACTAAAATAAAACAAACACTTCATGGTTTGAAAAAGTGCGCCAAAACTACCTCCTCAGCAGACTCCGCCCACCAAAACATCACAACACACCCGGACACTCATAACCTTACCCAGGGAAAAAAATGTGGCAAAAAAACATTAAACTGAAAATCGCATGCAAAGTAATAAAAAAATCATGAGCTAGAACCTTGTCAATGTCCTGTAATATAACTCCTCATCAGAAAAACTAATTTAATCGTTTAAGTACCAATATAAGAATATAATATAATATAGCACTTACCATAAAAGTAATTGCCCTGCAGTAGGCAGCTCACAAAGTTTAAGAGGCACCCTCCTCCTATGGACCTGTGAAAAATGAAAAGACTTAAACAGGCTTTCTGACAAGGGCAACAATAAATCAATTGGGGGGCACAGAGGGGATTATACCCCCCCAAGTTCCCAAATGCTTAAAAGCCACCAATGCTCTACTGAAGAGACTGAAATGGACTATGGCTAAACCCTTAGCAAAGATCAGAACATCTTGTCCTGTTTTAAAAATAGCAAATTCTTGATTGTAGAATCCTACAGACACCTATTTTTACCACCTCCATGCAACCACTACAGGCAAAGAGAATGACTGAGGATTGTGGGTAAGGGGAGTGGTATTTAACAGTTTCTGCTGTGGTGCACTTTGCTGCTTCCTGCTGGTCAGGAGAGATATTCCCACTAGTAATTGATGATTCGGTGGACTCACCATATCTTAGGAAAGAAATGTATATATTGCGCAGATAAATCCTAGCGTTTTTTTGAAACACTAGGATCTGATTTACAATCACTTTAAGCTTCTGATGCAGAGATATAGAAGAAGGGAGATAAGTTTCTGATTAGCTATACTGCCCATCCACAATTAATAAACTGAGCTATGGAATTAGCAATATCATACCTAGTACAGTGCAATAAAATATATGTACTGTGAATATAATAATTTGTTGTCCCTTTAAATATTAATTAGGGGTTGTTTGAATGGATTTGCTGTGTAAATACATACTATAGTAATATAAAATCTTCATTTGTGTCAAAAAGTTCAATAAAATAAACCTATATAAAAAGGATTTCCTTCAAAATGGAGGTAACGCATGGTACTGGAATACAGTAGAATTGCATAATCAACAAAAACACAGTAAAAAGGCAATACCTTAGCACATGTGCAGTAGATTTTATTTTCTGATAAACTGGAAATGTCTTCCATTTGCTGACCCCTTGTATCATGTGACAGCAATCAGCAAATCACAGATTCATATGCATATACACAGGGAACTTTTGCACATGCTCAGTAAGAGCTAGTGCTTCAGAAAGTGAGCATATAAAAAGCATATAAAGAGATGTTCAGAATTTAACGATATAAGTATATTGGAACGTTGTTTTTAAAATGCCTTGCACTATCTTAATTTTTTAAAGGGATATGCAACACAAACATTTTATTTTGTGATTTAGAAAGAGCATACAATTTTAAGAAAAGATTCCAGTTTACTTGTTATCAAGTTTGCTTAGTTCCCATGGTATTCTTTGTTAAAAAGATACCTAGGTAGGTCTCTGGAGCACTACATGGCAGGAAATAGTGCTGCCATCTAGTACTCTTGCAAATGGATAACATTCTTGCAAAACTGCTGCCATATAGTGCTCCCAACACGAGCACACCCCTGAGGTTACGTCTCTACTTTTCAACAAAAGATACAAAGAGAACGAAGAAAATTTGGTAATATAAGCAAATTAGGAAGTTGTTTAAAATTACATGCTCTATCTAAATTATGGAAGAAATGTTTTGGGTTTCATGTCCCTTTAAGCCCAAATGAGAAGGCAAGATAGGCAATAAGGAAACAATTATCTAACATCTCTACACCCTATTTGAGAGTAAGCATTGTAAATATCCTTTTTCACTACAACGTTTGCTCGTCTCTCTAATCTAAATTAGTAAATCTATGTGATTCCCAGTCCTCGATTGATGATATACTCACTTCCTGCTAGAGGAATAATTTAAATCATGACTTTGGGTAGGCTGAACATATTGCTGCTTTATAAAGGGACATATATGAAAATACATATGTCAGGGTTCTTATACAAAACATTTCTTTAAAGAGCCCTGAAAATAGCCCTGACATATGTATTTTTCATATGTGTCCCTTTGTAAAGCGGCAATATGGTCACCCTACATTGGGGCACTTGAGACACATTACCCAGAGGAATTAATAAATGTGAAACAAACATGCACGATTCACACACATGCACACAAACACACACACAAATAAGAGGAAACAACGCACCCTTTTCCAGTCATCTGGATTTAACTGTCGGATAAGATCTTGAGGCACCAGTTCCTTCAGAATTTTGGGGATGTTTGGGAAATAAGATTTGTCATCTTCAAACTTAACTCTGTAGATCAGAGCGCCCAGCTGCAACACATCTTCTCTGGTGCACTTGTGGTAGCCACGTAAATACTTGGGTAACTCCTGTGATGAAACACTAATAAGTGGAACAAACCCCGATAGACAAACCAAAAAGCCTAGTATCTAGTGACAGGAAGTCTGTAATATAGTGGTCTATGAGAGATTTTATTCTGAACCACAAGAAACCCACTTTTTACAAAACAGAAATGTAATCGCATATGAAGTGCCAGTCTCTTCAACTGAAAATAGTTTTCCCCCAAGTTATTAACAAACCGCACAACTTTATCTTCCTCCATCACTGGCAACTGACTCTGGGAGGTGGGGTCAGAGAAGAGGAGGTTTATGGGCAAGTGGTTGTAGCTATTACAGTCCAGGAAGCACCCTGGACGTTAGGAGTGAGGTGCAGGTTATAAAGATAAGGGGCTTGAGAGACAATGGACAGAGCTCCCTGTAACCATCTTGCAAATTGCAAACACTTTATAGACAGTCTGAGCTACAATATACCCACTGGATAAGGGGAGTGACAACAGTAAAATCCAAACTTACAGCTTTAAACCCACTTAAAACATTTTAAGCCAATCTTTTGCAATACAGTTAATGATAGTTGCACAGTATTTTCTGTACATTGCTGAATTGTGCTTAAGTACTATTCATTTTCTGGTGAGTTTTTTCAACTTTGGATGATTCCAACAAGTGCAAAAACTCACTTTTTATATCTAATTTTTTTTTTTTTAAATCAGTCATTAGTGGAGATGTTATTAAATCATTTCTGACCATTTGCCTTCCAATAGAAAAACATCATTGCATTGTAGTAATACCTGATAATAGTGGAAGATAGAGTCAGCCATAGGATCTTTTCCAGGAACAGTATTCGTCCATAATTTCTTCATGAAGAACACTTGGTATGTGAGAGAAGGCACTATCCCTGCAAAAGTTATTAGTGGTTTTGTCAGCACCAAGTTCTCTAAGAACACAGCTCTTCATCTTATGAATTAACAAATCATATATACATAACTAGCTGAATGAATGAATGAATGAATGAAGGAATGAATGACTACAAGATTTTTTTCAGCTAAAACAAGTTTTTCATATATATTTTTAGAGAACACATTTCTCTGCCCATAAATAATGTGACAACCACAAGCTTTTATTCAAATTTTAGACTAAATTAATTATTTTTTATTAAGCTAAAGCAAAGCCACATAGACCCTAACATTCTATATGGCTACAATTACATTCAGTAAATCATTTAGAAGTAATCTTCTTTAAATTACTACTGAAATGCAAACATTTAAAAGAGCTTTATATTGCAGGTATAAGTGCTAAACCAAGCCCTAACCCTAAACTTAAACTATCACTAACAAAAGCTTAACCATATTCCAGACCTAATGCTAAAATAAAATCCCAATACAAAACTTACCCCAACAAACTCTAAATATAGTTCTTGCCATCAATTCTCATAGCCTTATACAAACGCAACACCCAATCTTAAAGGGACAGTATACTATAAAATTGTTTTTCCCTTAATGTGTTTCCAATTACTTTTTATACCAGCTACCAGTATAAAATGTATGAGATTTGCTTTGTTAAGGTTTATGTGTATATATGAATAAGCTGATTTGGTGTTTTGAAGCCACAACCTAATAAAATGGGTTGAGCTTGTAGGTATAATCAGATCTCCTTATTTTATCACATTGTGTTCACACACTTGCTTCTTTATCTTATCTGTCCATAAACCAATCAAAAATACTTGGAGAGAACAATGAAAAATTAACATTTTATTTCCTTATCTCTTCTATAACCCACTGGGAGTGTAATTTCTTCTACTGGCTGTGTTGACCTTGAGGCCAAAAACTTTCAGGATGGGTGGGGATACCACAGGCTAAATAAACTATTTCAAATGCCAATATAAGGATAATGGGAATATTTGCAAACAATTTAATACACTCCAGCAGGTAAAGTGGATTATTGGGAACAAATTAAAGGGGAGAACATTTTTGAGTAAACCGTCCCTTTAACCTTAAAGCAAGGATCACCCTAACCAAAAAATAGTCCTTTTCATAACCCTAAAATGACTTTAACCCAACACCCAACACTAATCTAACGGTATCATTACCTTACAGCAATTATATCTCTCTCTACACTACCGGTAATTAATCCTAACTTTTACCTAATACTTGAAGGTACAGTGTACTATAAATTTGATTTTCCCTTAATGTGCTTCGAATGGCTTGTTATACCAGTTGCAGGGTATAAAATGTTAATTTAGGTTTATTTTTGTATTTTTGTATTTTTTTTAAATATTTTTATTGAGGTTTGAAATAAGGCATACAAACTTCTTGAAACCAAGATAAGTAATAAAAACAATACAATATCAAAATGTAGTCTTCGAAATATATATCATGCCATACATTCTTTGAGCTTTTTAGCGATCATAAAAGGTGCCTCTTTCTCCAACATTGGTGTGTCCGGTCCACGGCGTCATCCATAACTTGTGGGACTATTCTCTTCCCCAACAGGAAATGGCAAAGAGCACAGCAAAAGCTGTCCATATAGTCCCTCCTAGGCTCCGCCCATCCCAATCATTCTCTTTGCCGCTGAACAAGCAGCATCTCCACGGAGATGGTGAAGAGTATGTGGTGTTTTAAAACGGTTTTTGTACTTTATTGACAAGTTTAAGCCTGTTTAACATGTCTGTGCCTTCAGATAGACTATGTTCTGTATGTATGGAAGCCAATGTGTCTCCCCCTTCAAATATGTGTGATAATTGTGCCATAGCGTCCAAACAATGTAAGGACAGTACTGCCACAGATAGTAAAGTTGCCCAAGATGATTCAGCAGATGAAGGGAGTAGACATAGTTCTACATCATCTCCTTCTGTGTCTACACCAGTTTTGCCCACGCAGGAGACCCCTAGTACTTCTAGCGTGCCAATGCTTGTTACTATGCAACAATTGACGGCAGTAATGGATAACTCCATAGCAAATATTTTATCCAAGATGCCTGCATTTCAGAGAAAGCACGATTGCTCTGTTTTAAACACTGTAGAGCAGGAGGGCGCTGATGATAATTGCTCTGTCATACCCTCACACCAATCTGAAGTGGCCATGAGGGAGGTTTTGTCAGATGGGGAAATTTCTGATTCAGGTAGAATTTCTCAACAGGCTGAACCTGATGTTGTGACATTTAAATTTAAATTAGAGCATCTCCGCGCACTGCTTAAGGAGGTGCTATCTACTCTGGATGATTGTGACAACCTGGTCATTCCAGAAAAATTGTGCAAGATGGACAAGTTCCTAGAGGTTCTGGTGCACCCCGACGCTTTTCCTATACCCAAGCGGGTGGCGGACATAGTGAATAAGGAGTGGGAGAAGCCCGGCATACCTTTTGTCCCCCCTCCTATATTTAAGAAATTATTTCCTATGGTCGACCCCAGAAAGGACTTATGGCAGACAGTCCCTAAGGTCGAGGGGGCAGTTTCTACACTAGCCAAGCGCACTACTATTCCTATTGAGAATAATTGTGCTTTCAAAGATCCTATGGATAAAAAATTGGAGGGTTTGCTTAAAAAATTTTTTGTACAGCAAGGTTACCTCCTGCAACCTATTTTGTGCATTATTCCTGTCACTACAGCAGCGTGGTTCTGGTTCGAGGAACTAGAAAAGTCGCTCAGTAGAGAGACTCCGTATGAGGAGGTTATGGACAGAATTCACGCACTTAAGTTAGCTAATTCCTTTATTTTAGATGCCGCTTTGCAGTTAGCTAGATTAGCGTCGAAAAATTAAGGGTTTGCAATTGTGGCACGCAGAGCGCTCTGGCTAAAGTCTTGGTCAGCGGATGTATCTTCCAAGACAAAATTGCTTAATATCCCTTTCAAGGGTAAAACCCTTTTTGGGCCAGAATTGAAAGAGATTATTTCAGACATCACTGGGGGTAAGGGCCATGCCCTCCCACAAGATAGGCCTTTCAAGGCCAAGAATAAGTCTAATTTTCGTTCCTTTCGCAATTTCAGGAACGGACCGGCCTCCAACTCTGCAGCCTCTAGACAAGAGGGTAATGCTTCGCAAACCAAACCAGCTTGGAAACCGATGCAAGGCTGGAACAAGGGTAAGCAGGCCAAGAAGCCTACTGCTGCTACCAAAACAGCATGAAGGAGTAGCCCCCGATCCGGGACCGGATCTAGTAGGGGGCAGACTCTCTCTCTTCGCTCAGGCTTGGGCAAGAGATGTTCAGGATCCCTGGGCACTAGAAATAGTTTCTCAGGGTTATCTTCTGGAATTCAAGGAACTACCCCCAAGGGGAAGGTTCCACATGTCTCACTTATCTTCAAACCAAATAAAGAGACAGGCATTCTTACATTGTGTAGAAGACCTGTTAAAAATGGGAGTGATACACCCAGTTCCAACTGTGGAACAAGGACTGGGGTTTTACTCAAATCTGTTTGTAGTTCCCAAAAAAGAAGGAACCTTCAGACCAATTCTGGATTTAAAGATTCTAAACAAATTTCTCAGAGTGCCATCGTTCAAAATGGAAACTATTCGAACGATTTTACCTACAATCCAGGAGGGTCAATTTATGACTACCTTGGATCTAAAGGATGCGTATCTACATATTCCTATCCACAAAGATCATCATCAGTTCCTAAGGTTCGCCTTTCTGGACAAACATTACCAGTTTGTGGCTCTCCCATTCGGGCTAGCCACTGCTCCAAGGATTTTCACAAAGGTGCTCGGGTCCCTTCTAGCGGTTCTAAGACCAAGGGGCATTGCAGTGGCACCTTACTTGGACGACATTCTGATACAAACGTCGTCTCTTTCAAAGGCAAAGGCTCACACAGACATCGTTCTGGCTTTTCTCTGATCTCACGGGTGGAAGGTGAACATAGAAAAAAGTTCCCTGTCTCCGTCGACAAGAGTTCCTTTCTTGGGGACAATAATAGATTCTTTAGAAATGAAGATTTTCCTGACAGATGTCAGAAAGTCAAAACTTCTAAACGCTTGTCAAGTTCTTCACTCTGTTCCACGACCTTCCATAGCTCAGTGCATGGAAGTAGTAGGGTTGATGGTTGCAGCAATGGACATAGTTCCTTTTGCGCAAATTCATCTAAGACCATTACAACTGTGCATGCTGAAACAGTGGAATGGGGAATATACAGACTTGTCTCCAGTGATTCTAGTAGATCAGAAGACCAGAGACTCACTCCGTTGGTGGCTAACACAGGATCACCTGTCCCAGGGAATGAGCTTCCGCAGACCAGAGTGGGTCATCGTCACGACCGACGCCAGTCTAGTGGGCTGGGGCGCGGTCTGGGACTCCCTGAAAGCTCAGGGTCTATGGTCTCGGGAAGAGTCTCTTCTCCCGATAAACATTCTGGAACTGAGAGCGATATTCAATACTCTCAGGGCTTGGCCTCAACTAGCAAAGGCCAGATTCATAAGATTCCAATCAGACAACATGACGACTGTTGCTTACATCAACCATCAGGGGGGAACAAGGAGTTCCCTGACGATGAGAGAAGTGACCAAAATCATAAAATGGGCGGAGGATCACTCCTGCCACCTATCTGCGATCCACATCCCAGGAGTGGAAAACTGGGAGGCGGATTACCTGAGTCGTCAGACATTCCATCCGGGGGAGTGGGACCTCCACCCAGAGATTTTTGCCCAGTTGACCCAATTATGGGGCATTCCAGACATGGATCTGATGGCGTCTCATCAGAACTTCAAGGTTCCTTGCTACGGGTCCAGATCCAGGGATCCCAGGGCGACTCTAGTGGATGCATTAGTAGCGCCTTGGACCTTCAACCTAGCTTATGTGTTTCCACCGTTTCCTCTCATTTCCAGGCTGGTAGCCAGGATCAAACAGGAGAGGGCCTCAGTGATTTTGATAGCTCCTGCGTGGCCACGCAGGACTTGGTATGCAGACCTGGTGAATATGTCATCGGCTCCACCATGGAAGCTACCTTTGAGACAGGATCTTCTAGTACAGGGTCCATTCGAACATCCAAATCTAGTTTCTCTCCAGCTGACGGCTTGGAAATTGAACGCTTGATTTTATCTAAGCGTGAGTTTTCGGATTCTGTGATAGATACTCTGGTACAAGCCAGAAAACCTGTAACTAGAAAAATTTACCATAAAATATGGAAAAGATATATCTGTTGGTGTGAATCCAAGGGATTCTCATGGAGTAAGTTTAAAATTCCTAGGATCCTTTCCTTTCTCCAAGAAGGTTTGGATAAGGGATTATCAGCGAGTTCTCTAAAAGGACAGATTTCTGCTTTATCTGTCTTGTTACACAAACGACTGGCAGCTGTGCCAGATGTTCAAGCTTTTGTTCCGGCTTTGGTCAGGATCAAGCCTGTTTACAGACCTTTGACTCCTCCCTGGAGTCTGAATTTAGTTCTTTCAGTTCTTCAAGGGGTTCCGTTTGAACCTCTACATTCCATAGATATCAAAATGTTATCTTGGAAAGTCCTGTTTTTGGTTGCTATTTCTTCTGCTAGAAGAGTTTCTGAGTTATCTGCTCTGCAGTGTAATCCGCCCTATCTGGTGTTCCATTCAGATAAGGTTGTTTTGCGTACTAAACCTGGTTTCCTTCCAAAGGTTGTTTCCAACAAGAATATTAACCAGGAAATAGTTGTGCCTTCTTTGTGTCCGAATCCAGTTTCAAAGAAGGAACGTTTGTTACATAATTTAGATGTAGTACGTGCTTTAAAGTTCTATTTAGAAGCAACAAAGGATTTCAGACAAACGTCTTCTCTGTTTGTCGTTTATTCTGGCAAGAGGAGAGGTCAAAAAGCTACTGCTACCTCTCTTTCCTTTTGGCTGAAAAGCATCATCCGATTGGCTTACGAGACTGCCGGATGGCAGCCTCCAGAACGAATCACAGCTCACTCTACTAGGGCTGTGGCTTCCACATGGGCCTTCAAGAACGAGGCTTCTGTTGATCAGATATGTAAGGCAGCGACTTGGTCTTCCCTGCACACTTTTGCCAAATTCTACAAATTTGATACTTTTGCTTCTTCGGAGGCTATTTTTGGGAGAAAGGTTTTGCAAGCCGTGGTGCCTTCTGTTTAGGTAACCTGATTGGCTCCCTCCCTTCATCCGTGTCCTAAAGCTTTGGTATTGGTTCCCACAAGTTATGGATGATGCCGTGGACCGGACACACCAATGTTGGAGAAAACAGAATTTATGCTTACCTGATAAATTACTTTCTCCAACGGTGTGTCCGGTCCACGGCCCGCCCTGGTTTTTTAATCAGGTTTGATAAATTTCTTTCTTTAACTACAGTCACCACGGCACCCTATGGTTTCTCCTTTTTTTCTCCTGTCCGTCGGTCGAATGACTGGGGTGGGCTGAGCCTAGGAGGGACTATATGGACAGCTTTTGCTGTGCTCTTTGCCATTTCCTGTTGGGGAAGAGAATATTCCCACAAGTTATGGATGACGCCGTGGACCGGACACACCGTTGGAGAAAGTAATTTATCAGGTAAGCATAAATTCTGTTTTTGGACCTCATATTAAACCAAGGAAAGGTATAAGGCTCCTTGAATTATAGGAGATCACTCATGGATCTCACCTATTAAACCTCAGTTTTATAATGAGATATATGAAGAAATAGGGTAAAACATAAAAGAAAGATAGGAGAGAAAAAAAGAAAGAAGGAAGGTAGAAGGGGGAAAAGGGAAATAAAGATACTGTACTTGGTAGGGTAGTTTTTATAACTACGTATTTAAAAAGGCTGGTTGACTCGTCATGGGCAACCAATGTATCCTGAGTTTAACGATGTATTTTAATTTCCCACCTTATTTATAATATTAGGGTGCAGAAATACATTTATGTTATAACTTGATCCATTTAGACATATTAAGTGTAAAGTATTATGGTTTGAGGTAGTGTTCCCATAGTGCGATCATTTCAGCGTTTACCTCCATTTTAGCATATTTAATGAAGTAAAATTCCTCTAGTTCAAGAAATTCTGAGACTCTATTAGTCCACAGCATCGTGGAGGGGACCTCTTTGATTTTCCAATTTCGGGCTAGGAGATATCTGGCGCTGTTGGTCATGATGTAAAAAAGTTTGAGACAATGTTTCTGTTTAATGTTAGGAAGTCTGCTTAGTAACCAGATTGTGGGGTCTAGAGGGAATTGGGTATCTAGGACTTTTTCTATTTCTCCAATTATATTTCTCCAGAAATTCTGGACCGCGTTGCACCACCACCACATATGGGCTAAGTTGTCACTTCCGTGGCCGCATCTCCAACATTGTTTGGATGTGTTGCGGTATAAGCGGTGTAGTTTAGCTGGGGAGAAATACCATCTATGTAGGATTTTTAAGTTGATCTCCTGCATAGAGAGTGAGATTGAGGTTTTTGTAATATTTTGGAAAATTATTGCACTGGTTTGGGGTAATATATCTATACCTAGTTCGTCTTCCCATTTTTCAAGGAAGGGAGGAGTTTGGCCAGGAGAGTTATATGTTAGTATTTTATAAATTGAGGAGAGGGTATGCGATATTGGAGTAGTTCTAACAGAGTTGTTCAAAATTGGTCAACGGTCTAACCATGTTTCTAGAGTATTTATGCGTTGTTATGAAATGGTAGACACGGGCATATAGAAAACAGTTATGGAAAACAGTTATGGAAGAAAAGGTAGCCCTTATTGATTAAATCTGACTGCGATAGTAATTTTTCATTTGATATGATATAGTGGATAGGAATATCTCTGTAAAAAGATCCCGGAGTGTCTCTTAGTGGTGGTGTCCCTAGTATGAATTGACCATTATCTATAATTGAGGTTAGTGGGGAGGGTTTGGAAGATATATAGGAGTGTGTGGATATTATAATTTCCCATATTTTGTACATTTCTGCAATCAGATGTGAGTTGTAATTAAACTTAGGTTTCGAGTTATCTAGGTTCCAGCATAGTTTTCCTAAGTGTGGTGTATTTGATAAGGAATGTTCTAATTGAACCCATCTTTTATGTTCAAAATGTATGCACCAATCAATGATCCTCTGCAAGAATATGGCTTGACGGTATTTCGATATGTTGGGTATACCTAGGCTCCCTTGGAGTTTTGGGGTTTGCATAGTATTTTTATTTATCCTAGGGGGGCGACACCAGCAAACAAAGTCGCTAAAAGCTTTCTGTAGGGTGGGAATGTAATTTTTGGGGATCGGGATTGGTAGGGCCTGTAGTATATATAGAAGTCTTGGGAAAATGTTCATTTTTAGAACATTTTGCCCATCCAAGAGAGCTTCTTAGAGAGCCATGATGATAGGTCCCTGATGATTGTTTTTTGTATAGGTATGTAGTTTTGTTTGAAAGTTGGTTCAATGGAGGTGGTTAATTCTATCCCTAGGTAATGTAAGGTTTATTTTTGTATTTTAAATAACTCTGGTTGTTCTGTGTAACCACAACCCTTTGAAATGTGTTGAGCTTGCAGAGAACATAGATCTTATTTGATCACTTTCTGTACACACACACACGCTTATATGTTTTATATCTGTCTGTAAACCAAAACCCAAAACTTAGAAAGAGCAATTGAAAATTAACATTCTATTATTTATCTCTCCGAAAACCCTCCACTGGGAGTGTAATTAATTCTGCTGACTATGTTTACAAAGATTTTCTATAGTCTATAAAGTACAGAAAATTTCAGTATAGGTAGGAATACCACAGGCAAAATCATCTATTTCAAATGCTAAAATGAAGTTAAAGGAATGATTTGTAAACAATTTAATACTCTCCAGCAGGTACAATGGATTATCAGGAACAAATTAAAGGGGATAAAAATTTAAGGCATACTGTCCCTTTTACTCCACATTCATCAATTTGACTGGCACCGCTTTTACAAGGATACCATCATTCCCAAACATTGCTGCATAAACGAGTAGAGTAGATCATTTAGACTTTGTTTACCATCTTTTGAAGGTCTGGCTTTTTTTATCCAGTCAGTAAGATGTCTCACAAAATCAAAGAAAAAATCTCCTTCTGGGACACTAATCACCTGAGAAGAAAGATAAGGAAGGAACGAGACAGTATTACAACTAGCAGAGGGTGAATTAGTTACCACATTTGCCTACACACAATAGAATCATATATCAGAGAAAACAAAAATTCTATATTAAAGTTCAAGAACATTTTTATTGGAAGAGACTTCAGGTAGATTTGCACCTTATCAGAGATCTTCACAAACAAACTGAAACCTTCTGGGGACTTTAGCAGCAGACGGTTAGCAATATCTTGGCAGAAATCCTTGGCTTTTGTGCTGGACTCTACTTCAAATGCCTGAAAGATAAGAAGACTGTGAAAGTCTACTGAGAAACGGGCATGGGATTTTAAAATTATATTAAACTCAAATGTAATTCCTTATAAAATGTTTAGTAGACTAGGAAAATAAGACGTCAGAATCTTTTCCCTGCAACATGCTATAAAGTGATTGCTTGTTTGTATCTGTCCATAAATATGATTGGCCACAGCAAATAATATATTTGCTTCATAAAAAGTATATTATGCATGTATGTACAGCACTCAGGTTAGAGAGTGCAAACACAACCATTTACACATACTTAACACATATACTGTATATACACATACACAATCATATACACACTTATATAGAATGATATACACATATACTGTGTATATATATATATATATATATATATATATATATATATATATACACACACATACATATATACATACACACTATATATATATACACACATACACAATCATTTACACATACTCAAACACATATACCATATATACACATACACAATTATATATACACACATGTATACAATTATATACAAATATAAACTCATACTGTGTATATATATATATATATATATATATATATATATATTCTATATATAAACATATATACACACATACAAAATCATTCACACATACTCACACACATATACTGTACAGTATATACACATATACACAATCATATATACAATTATATACACATATACACACATACTGTGTGTGTGTATATATATATATATATATATAAATATATTCTATATATACACATACACAACCATTTACGCATACTCACACACATATACTGTATATATACACACACATATACACACATATTCCAGTCATGTTGATAAAATAACCAACCGAGTGACAACTGTACGGTAACCTGAATCGTGTTATTCTGGCGAACACATTTCTAATCACAAGCGTTACAACTCTTGCTCTGTCTGTAGTATATCACTACATAAAAAGTAGTGCACAAAAAAAACGTTCTTCATTTTCTCAAAACTACATCTGTCTTTAACAAACATTGGAATATTTGGACTGATCTCCACTTCCATCACCGTGGGCGCACCTCTGTCAAGAACTTTCTGTTTTTGATTTTTGTCTTTAACAAACTCAACATCAGATGAGACAATTAAAACGTCATTTTTATCAGCATTGTATTATTACTTTTCATACCTCATCTGTGTCATCTGGAAAATAAACTTTGTGGAAGATTTGTGTAGTTTTGTGTTGAATTGCTTCAACTTCTACCAAATGGGGTGGGTACTTTCTGGAGCCATTCCTGTAAAAACCAATAGCATTTTTACTTATATTACCAGCAGCATGATGGTTGTTGTAATTCAAATATTATGATGTGATAAAAACATTTGTGATTAATAACAATGAATTACTTAAAGGGACAGCAAACCCCAACATTTTCTTTCAGGATATGCATAGAACATACAATTTTAAACAACTTTCCAATTTACTTCTATTATGAAAAGGTCTTCATTAATGTGTTATCCTTTGCTGAAGGAGCAGCATTACACTACTGGCAGCTAGCTGAACACATCTATTTAGCCAATCACAAGGGACAAATCTGTGCAGGAGGTACCAATCAGCAGCAGCTCCCACTAGTGTAAGATATGTGCGCATTCATTTTCAGCAAGGGATACCAAGTGAACGAAGCACATTTAAAAATAGAAGTACATTTTAAAGTGTCTTAAAGTTTCATGCTCTATCTGAATCATGCAAGTTTAATTTTGACATTCTTATCCCTTTAATTGTTAATGACATAAATCAGATCTAAAAATATGTTTATATTTATTCCTGTATATGTAAAGTAAGACAATTTACATTGCTCCACTAGCGACTTGTAAAAGTAACAGACAAGTAGAAAATAAATGTGTGTTTTTATTAGACAAACAATCTAACCCTCTGGGTAATCAAATGAATTTTGTAGGGGGTTCCATTTATTATCATTATCATCACATATTCAGTGTTCAATCTTCTAGACTGCCTGGTAAAGCCATTCAACCGGAACACAGTGGATTGTATAACAAATCTATGACATATGTACATGTTAGCACCAACATCACTAGGCACCGGAAGTGTCAGGGAGTACCCAATGAATCTGTTATTAGGGACAATGGCCCTGACACAGAGGGAAAATCATTGCCTTCTCTTTGGCAGATTATTTTTTTTAAACTGCATTACGTTGTGTACTTGCTACCTGTGACCTCACTAGGTATAAGCTGGTAGAATAGAATAAGAGTTGCTATAGCAGCCAAGGACAGTCTTTTTCACCAGCTGATTAGTCATTTTAGTTGCCTGAATGGTGCTAGATTATTATTTTTTTCAGTCACAAAAAGTTCTAAATTAGAAGCAGAAACTATTTTACTGTTACAATAAATAAAAAGAGAGAAGCACTCAACCTGGGAACAAACAATAGCTTGTTCTATGGCTAGTTACCACCCTAGAAGCAGCCTCTTTTTGCTCAATATGTGCCTTTCACACATATCAGTCTGATCCTGACTTCACAGTACAGTCCAGCCCCGAAATACCAGGCAATCCCTCTCTAAACGAGAGAGACCGCAAAACCCCAGACGTACGTTTTGGCCTATTGTGGGCCTCGTCAGTGAGGTGCAGCCATATCCCTCTAGGCACACTGAGCAACAGGTCCACGTCTGGATTCCCGCATCACACTTAGGGAGACTTCCTTAAGTGTCATAATTTGCATAAATAAAAAGAGAGAAGCGCTAAACCTGAGAACGAACAATAGCATAATAGCTTGTTCTATGGCTAGTTACCACCCAAGAAGCAGCCTCTTTTTGCTCAATATGTGCCTTATATTGAGCAAAAACAGAATTTATGCTTACCTGATAAATTTCTTTCTCCTACGGTGTGTCCGGTCCACGGCTTCATCCTTACTTGTGGGAATATTCTCTTCCCCAACAGGAAATGGCAAAGAGAGCACAGCAAAAGCTGCCCATATAGCCCCCCCTCTGGCTCCGCCCCCCAGTCATTCGACCGACGGTTAGGAGAAAAATGAGAAACCATAGGGTGCCGTGGTGACTGTAGTGTATAGAAAGAAAAAATTTGAAACCTGACTAAAAGCCAGGGCAGGCCGTGGACCGGACACACCGTAGGAGAAAGAAATTTATCAGGTAAGCATAAATTCAGTTTTCTCCTACATTGGTGTGTCCAGTCCACGGCTTCATCCTTACTTGTGGGAACCAATACCAAAGCTTTAGGACACGGATGAAGGGAGGGAACAAGTCAGGTTACCTAAACGGAAGGCACCACGGCTTGCAAAACCTTTCTCCCAAAAATAGCCTCCGAAGAAGCATAAGTATCAAATTTGTAAAATTTGGCAAAAGTGTGCAGAGAAGACCAAGTCGCTGCCTTACATATCTGATTAACAGAAGCCTCGTTCTTGAAGGCCCATGTGGAAGCCACAGCTCTAGTAGAGTGAGCTGTAATTCGTTCAAGAGGCTGCCGTCCGGCAGTCTCATAAGCCAATCGGATGATGCTCTTCAGCCAAAAAGAAAGAGAGGTAGCAGTAGCTTTCTGTCCTCTCCTCTTACCAGAATAAACCACAAATAAAGATGAAGTCTGTCTGAAATCCTTTGTTGCATCTAAATAGAATTTTAAAGCACGGACCACATCTAAATTGTGCAACAAACGTTCCTTCTTCGAAACTGGATTCGGACACAGAGAAGGAACAACTATTTCCTGGTTAATATTCCTGTTGGAAACCACTTTTGGAAGAAAACCAGGTTTGGTACGCAAAACAACCTTATCTACATGGAATACCAGATAGGGTTGATCACACTGCAAAGCAGACAATTCAGAAACTCTTCTAGCAGAAGAAATAGCAACCAAAAACAGAACTTTCCAAGATAGTAACTTAATATCTATGGAATGTAGAGGTTCAAACGGAACCCCTTGAAGAACTGAAAGAACTAAATTTAGACTCCATGGAGGAGTCATGGGTCTGTAAACAGGCTTGATTCTGACTAAGGCCTGTACAAAAGCTTGTACATCTGGCACAGCTGCCAGGCGTTTGTGTAACAAAACAGACAAAGCAGATATTTGTCCTTTTAGAGAACTCGCTGACAACCCTTTATCCAAACCCTCTTGGAGAAAGGAAAGAATCTTAGGAATTTTAATTTTACTCCAAGAGAATCCCTTGGATTCTCACCAACAGACATATTTTTTCCATATTTTATGGAAAATTTTCCTAGTCACAGGTTATCTGGCTTGGACCAGAGTATCTATAACTGAATCTGAAAACCCACGCTTAGATAAAATCAAGCGTTCAATTTCCAAGCAGTCAGCTGCAGAGAGACTAGATTTGGATGTTCGAATGGACCTTGTACTAGAAGATCTTGTCTCAAAGGTAGCTTCCATGGTGGAGCCGATGACATATTCACCAGGTATGCATACCAAGTCCTGCGTGGCCACGCAGGAGCTATCAGAATCACTGAGGCCTTCTCCTGTTTGATCCTGGCTACGAGCCTGGGAAGGAGAGGAAACGGTGGAAACACATAAGCTAGGTTGAACGACCAAGGCGCTACTAATGCATCCACCAGTGTCGCCTTGGGATCCCTGGATCTGGACCCGTAGCGAGGAACCTTGAAGTTCTGACGAGACGCCATCAGATCCATGTCTGGAATGCCCCATAATTAAGTTAACTGGGCAAAGACCTCCGGGTGGAGTTCCCACTCCCCCGGATGGAAAGTCTGACGACTCAAATAATCCGCCTCCCAGTTGTCTACTCCTGGGATGTGAATTGCAGATAGATGGCAGGAGTGATCCTCCGCCCATTTGATGATCTTGGACACCTCTCTCATCACCAAGGAACTCTTTGTTCCTCCCTGATGATTGATGTAAGCTAGAGTCGTCATGTTGTCTGACTGAAATCTTATGAATCCGGCCTTCGCTAGTTGAGGCCAAGCCCGGAGCGCATTGAATATCGCTCTCAGTTCCAGGATGTTTATCGGGAGAAGAGACTCTTCCCGAGACCATAGACCCTGAGCTTTCAGGGAGTCCCAGACCACGCCCCAGCCTAATAGACTGGCGTCAGTCGTGACAGTGACCCACTCTGGTCTGCTGAAACTCATTCCCTGAGACAGGTGATCCTGAGTCAAACACCAACGGAGTGAGTCTCTGGTTAACTGGTCTACTTGAATCTGGGGAGACAAGTCTGCATAATCCCCATTCCACTGTCTGAGCATGCACAGTTGCAATGGTCTTAGATGAATTCGAGCAAAAGGAACCACGTCCATTGCTGCAACCATTAAACCTATTACTTCCATGCACTGAGCTATGGAAGGCTGAGGAATAGATTGAAGAACTTGACAAGCCTTTAGAAGCTTTCATTTTCTGACCTCTGTCAGAAAAATCTTCATTTCTACAGAATCTATTATTGTTCCCAGAAAAGGAACTCTTGTAGAGGGGGACAGGGAACTCTTTTCCATGTTCACCTTCCACCCGTGAGACCTGAGAAAAGCTAATACAATGTCTGTATGAGCCCTTGATCTGGAAAGGGACAACGCTTGGATTAGGATGTCATCTAGGTAAGGTGCCACTGCAATGCCCCTCGGTCTTAGAAGGGACCCTAGCACCTTTGTGAAAATTCTGGGAGCAGTGGCTAAACCGAATGGAAGAGCCACAAACTGGTAATGTTTGTCCAGAAAGGTGAACCTTAGGAACTGATGATGATCTTTGTGGATAGGGATATGTAGGTACGCATCCTTTAAATCCACGGTAGTCATGTATTGACCCTCCTGGATTGTTGGTAAAATCGCTCGAATGGTTTCCATTTTGAACGATGGAACTCTGAGGAATTTGTTTAGAATTTTTAAATCCAGAATTGGTCTGAAAGTTCCCTCTTTTTTGGGAACTACAAACAGGTTTGAGTAAAACCCCTGACCTTGTTCCACTGTTGGAACTGGGTGTATCACTCCCATCTTTAATAGATTTCCTACGCAATGTAAGAATGCCTGTCTCTTTATCTGGTCTGAAGATAAGCGAGACATGTGGAACCTTCCCCTTGGAGGAAGTTCCTTGAATTCTAGAAGATAACCCTGAGAGACTATTTCTAGTGCCCAGAGATCCTGAACATCTCTTGCCCAAGCCTGAGCAAAGAGAGAAAGTCTGCCCTCTACTAGATCCGGTCCCGGATCGGGGGCTACCCCTTCATGCTGTCTTGGTAGCAGCAGCAGGCTTCTTGGCCTGTTTACCCTTGTTCCAGCCTTGCATTGGTTTCCATGCTGGCTTAGCCTGGGAAGCGTTACCCTCATGTCTAGAGGCTGCAGAGTTAGGAGACGGTCCGTTCCTGAAGTTGCGAAAGGAACGAAAATTAGATTTGTTCTTAGCCTTGAAAGGCCTATCCTGTGGGAGGGCATGGCCCTTTCCCCCAGTGATGTCTGAAATAATCTCCTTCAATTCTGGCCCAAAAAGGGTCTTACCTTTGAAAGGAATATTAAGCAATTTTGTCTTGGATGACACATCCGCCGACCAAGATTTTAACCAAAGCGCTCTGCGCGCCACAATTGCAAAACCTGAATTTTTCGCCGCTAATTTCGCCAATTGCAAAGCGGCATCTAAAATAAAGGAATTAGCCAACTTTAGTGCATGAATTCTGTCCATGACTTCCTCATATGGAGTCTCCTTATTGAGCGAATATTCTAGTTCCTCGAACCAAAAAGACGCCGCCGTGGTGACAGGAATAATGCACGAAATTGGCTGAAGAAGGAAACCTTGCTGAACAAATATCTTTTTAAGCAATCCTTCCAATTTTTTATCCATAGGATCTTTGAAAGCACAACTGTCCTCAATGGGAATAGTCGTGCGCTTGGCCAACGTAGAAACTGCTCCTTCAACCTTAGGGACTGTTTGCCATGCGTCCCTTCTGGGGTCGACAATGGGGAACATTTTCTTAAATATAGGAGGTGGGACAAAATGTATACCTGGCTTCTCCCACTCCTTGTTCACTATGTCCACCACCCTCTTCGGTATCGGAAAGGCATCAGCGTGCACAGGGACCTCAAGGAATTTGTCCATTTTGCACAATTTCTCTGGAATTACCAAAGAGTCGCAATCGTCAAGAGTAGTTAGCACCTCCGTTCTAACTTAAATTTAAACGTCACGATATCAGGTTCTGCCTGCTGAGAAACTTTTCCTGAATCAGAAATTTCTCCCTCAGACAGCCCCTCCCTCACTGCCAATTCAGACTGGTGTGAGGGTATTACAGATAAACTATCATCAGCGCCCACTTGCTAATCCTCTGTATTCAAAACTGAGCAATCACGCTTTCTGGGAAGTGTTGGCAGCTTGGATAAAAGATTTGCTATAGAATTATCCATTACTGCAGTTAATTGTTGCATAGTAACAAGCATTGGCGTGCTAGATGTACTAGGTGTCGCCTGCGCGGGCATAACTGGTGTTGACACAGAAGGAGAGGATGATGAACTATCCCCACTACCTTTATTTGAAGAATCATCTTTGGCAACCTTATTAAATGTGACATTACTGTCCTTACTTTGTTTGGACGCCATGGCACAATTTTCACATACATTTAAAGGGGGAATCATCTTGGCCTCCATACAAACAGAACATAATCTATCTGAAGGTACAGACATGTTAAACAGACTTAGTCAGGCTATTAATGCAAAAAAAAAAACGTTTTTAAACAAAACCGTTACTGTCTCTTTAAATAATAAACAGAGTACACTTTATTTCTGAATGTTTGAAAAACTATGAAGGAATTATCCGATCTTAATGCTTTGAAAGTATTGCACACCAAATTTCAAGTCTTTAACCCCTTAAATGAGCAAACCGGAGCTAATTGTTCAATTTAGCAGTTTAAACCCACTACAGTCCCTGCCACAGCCTTTTGCTGCTGCTTTACCTTCCTTGGGGGTTATTCACCACAGAAATAAGCCTCTTAGAATCGTTTTTGTGGCCACAGGACCCTCTCACATGAAGCTGCATGCACTGCTTCCAGAAGTAACTGCGCAATTAAGGCGCGAAAATGAGGCTTCCTCCCTCTGCATACCAGAGTGAAGGGGCCTTCCTGACTAGATTCGGTGTCTAACACACTGCCAGGCGTAATAAAACGTTCCCAAAAGTGTTTCCAAGTCTCAAAACACTCCAAAAATCCTATAAATATTATATAAATCAATCGATTTAGCCCACAATAATGTCAACCAGTATATAGCCCATTTATAAGCCTTCATTCTGTTATGAGTCTAAGAAAATGGCTTACCGATCCCAAAAGGGAAATGACAGTCTTCTAGCATTACTATGTCTTGTAAAAAAGAGGCTAGTCATACCTGGAGCAGAAAAGTCTGCAAACTGTTCCCCCCAACTGAAGTTCTCTGGGCTCAACAGTCCTGCGTGGGAACAGCAATGGATTTTAGTTACTGTTGCTAAAATCATACTCCTCTTTTAACAGAACTCTTCATCACTTTCTGTTGTAGAGTAAATAGTACAAACCGGCACTATTTTAAAATAACAAACTCTTGATAGAAGAAATAAAAACTACAACTAACACCACATACTCTTTACCATCCCCGTGGAGATGCTACTTGTTCAGAGCGGCAAAGAGAATGACTAGGGGCGGAGCCAGTGGGGGGGCTATATGGGCAGCTTTTGCTGTGCTCTCTTTGCCATTTCCTGTTGGGGAAGAGAATATTCCCACAAGTAAGGATGAAGCCGTGGACCGGACACACCAATGTAGGAGAAAAGAGGCTGCTTCTAGGGTGGTAACTAGCCATAGAACAAGCTATTATGCTAATGTTCGTTCCCAGGTTGAGCGCTTCTCTCTTTTTATTTACTTTACTGTTACACCTAGCATACTTATGTAGTCATAAATTATTGTATACACACTAAAATTATATTCTTAGCATAGTAAAATTGTTAGAAAACTCTATCTATGTCTTTAAAAAAAACAAAGGAACAGATTACAAGTGGAACACTATTTAAAGGGACAGCCAACACCAGAATTTTTGTTGTTTAATAAGATAGATAATCCCTTTATTAACCATTCCCCAGTTTTTCAAAACCAACACTGTTATATTAATACACTTTTTACTTCTGTGACTAACTTGTATTTAAGCATCTTCTGACCGCCCCTAATCACATGACTTTTAGTTATTATCTATTGACTTGCATTTTAGCCAATTAGTGCAGTGTCTGCCACTAGCCACGGGCGTGATCACAATGCTATCTATATGGCCAACATGAGCTTGCTCTCCCCTGCTGTGAAAAGTAAATTAAATAGAGGCGGCCTTCAAGGGCTTAGAAATTATTATATGTGCCTTCCTAGGTTTGCTTTCAACTAGAATACCAAGAGAACACAGCAAAATTGTTGATAAAAGTAAATTGGAAAGTTGTTTAAAATTACATGCCCTATTTGAAAAATGAGAGGGTTTTTTTTTTGGACTTGACTGTCCCTTTAACTCTCCCCCTCGAGCGATAACTCAGCTAGAAGTAAGCTTTTTGTATTACAAGTTGAAAGTAAACTGTTTTCGTTTGTACGCTAACACAACAAGCGCAAAAAGAGCAATATCATGTGAGTGATAATGTATTCCCCCATAGAAGTCAGTGGAGTAAATAAAGTAGAAAGAAAAAAAAAAACATACTTGCATGTAAACCCGATCGCATATTCTCAAATACACTAACTTAACATTAAAATATGAATGCTTCACATTTTAATATTCTTAAAGGGACACTGAACCCAAATTTTTTCTTTCCTGATTTAGATAGAACATGCAATTTTAAGCAACTTTCTAATTTACTCCTATTATCAAATTTTCTTCATTCTCTTGATATCTTTATTTGAAATGCAAGAATGTAAGTTTAGATGCCGGCCCATTTTTGGTGAACACACTGAGGCCTATTTATCAAGCCGTCAACCGCAAATACGCTGGAATTCCGCAGCGTAATTGTGGCGAGCCTGATTTGCCTCATTTATCAAAGCCTACAGACCGGCAAAAGTTGAAATCTGTGACGTAACATACGATCCGCCGGTCTCAGTCCGACACAGATCGATGCTTACGTCATTACAGATGTTCCGAATACAAAATCGTCACTTTCTGACAACTTTTGCTATTAATCAAACTGCTAACAGGTACGCTCGCCACTATTCCGGCCCAGCGTACCTGCTTTTCCATCCGCCGCCCTGGAGGCCGCGGATGCCATAGGAATCAATGGGAGTCTGAAAGCAGCGAAAGCTTATGTTCGCTGCTGCCAGATATCCCATTGATTTCTATGGTAGAATAAAAGTAACTTTTACACCTAACACCCTAAGCCCCGAGTCTAAACACCCCTAATCTGCCGCCCCGCCACCTACATAACAGTATTAACTCCTATCCCGCCGCTCCCGGACCCCGCCGCCACCTAAATAATGTATTAACCCCTATTCCGCCGCTCCCGAACATGTCCCCAACTAAATAAAGTTATTAACCCCTATTCCGACGCTCCCGGAGCCCACTGCAACTAAATAAAGTTATTAACCCATAAACCCCTGGCCTCCCACATCACTACCACTTACTAAGCCTATTAACCCCTAAACCGCCAGCCCCCCACATGAATAGGTTAATTTAGTTTATGGCGATGTGGGGGGGCTGGTGGTTTAGGGGTTAATAGGCTTAGTAAGTGGTAGTGATGTGGGAGGCCAGGGGTTTAGGGGTTAATACATTTATTTAGTTGCGGTGGGCTCCGGGAGCGGAGGGATAGGGGTTAATACATTTAGTTAGTTGCGGCGGTGTTGGGGAACGGCGGAATAGGGGTTAATAACTTTATTAGAGTTGTGGTGGGCTCCAGGAGCAGCGGGATAGGGGTTAATAACTTTATTTAGTTGCGGCAGGGTCCGGGAGCAGCGGGATAGGGGTTAAACATTTTAGTATAGTGGCGGTGCTTAGTGACAGGATATAAATAAAGCTGGGAAAAAGCCGAATAGCAGCGAGATCGATGACTGCTAGTTAACAACAGTCCGCTGCTCTTCGCCCCGTACTTGGTGCGCGGCTTTTTGATAGCTTTTTTAATAAATAAGGAGAGCGTATTCAGGTCCGTGGCCGCGATGTTAGGCGAGTGTATTGGTGCCGGCGAATGCAGCACAGTTGACGGCTTGATAAGTAGGCCTCACTGTGTTGTTTTTGATGATTGGTGGGTAAATTCACCTACAAATAAACAAGTGCTTTCCATGGTTCTGAACCAAAAAATAGTTTTGATGCCTTCTTTTTCAAATAAAGTAAGCAAGAGAACGAAGAAAAATTGATAATAGTTGTAAATTAGAAAGTTGCTTAAAATTGCATGCTCTATCTAAATCACGAAAGAAAGAATTTGGGTTCAGTGTCCCTTTAACATAGATGAATATGTTCCATTTATTCATAAATAAAAAATAAATAAATATATATATATAATGTTTTTTTGCACTGTGTATATATATATATATATATATATATATATATATAGAGAGAGAGAGAGAGAGAGAGAGAGAGATGAATATATATAGGTATAGATATATACAGATATATATAGGAATATCTACTTATAAATACATAGAACATATTCTGCTATGTGCAGAACATTGGAATGTAAAATATATACAGTAAATACATAGTATAAAATTTCATTAAAAAATAATATTGTAAAACTATGAATTTTCATGTTTTCATCTACTTGACTGTGTGTACATTTATGTATTTATATGTATATATGTCTGTAGATACATATAAACAAACACATATAAATACATAAATACTTAACCTGAATTGTGCTCAATTGATTGCGTTTACTTTCAACTTGTAATATGAGCGGAAAACTCAACGCAAGCAAACACCCACGACAACTGTTAGCGCTCCACTCATAATCTAGTCCTAAGTAATTCAGTTTGAATCTAGAGTATAGTCTGTTTAAACATACTGTGAAATTCATTATTTACAATTTAAAGCTTTACTTTAACGGCACTGACACGATTTTGAGTCAGGTTAAATTTCATGTATTTTCTTGTAACTGTTTTTGTATGAACAATAAACCCAAAATTACTATAATTAAACAGGAAAGATTGCCACAACCAAAACCTATGATACGAAATATGATTGGCAGATTACAGGGACATGTGATTGTCACATGGTAGTTGTGCTCCTACCGTAGCGATCTCTGCAGACGGTGCATACAGTCACTTGCCAGGGCGTGCTGCTTACGAGACTGGATAAATCGCTGTACATGAGGCAGCAGAATATTACTGGGAGGGAAGAGGCCTGTGACCAACCATAGGAGCTCCCAACCTTTTTCCTCACTATACCTAGGGTACAAATGAAACAATTTGCTGTTAAACAGGAGAAGGTTTAGCAAAAATAAAAAAAAAAGAAAGAAGATACAATCTAACAAATTTGCACATATTGTCCCATAAGTGTGTATGTATTTGTGTGTGTGTATGTATTTGTGTGTGTGTATGTATTTGTGTGTGTGTATGTATTTGTGTGTGTGTATGTATTTGTGTGTATGTGTATGTGTGTGCATATGTGTATGTATTTGTGTGTGTGTATATGTGTGTATGTATGTGTGTGTGTGTGTATGTGTGTGATTGTGTGTGCATATGTGTATGTGTGTGTGTGTATATGTGTATGTATTTGTGTGTATGTATTTGCTTGTGTGTATGTATGTATGTGTGTGTGTATATTTCTGCGTATGTATGTGTGTGCATATGTGTGTATATGCGTATGTTTGTATTTGTATGTGTGTGTGTGTGTGTATTTGTATGTGTGGATATGTGAGTATGTATTTGTGTGTATGTGTATGAATGTATATGTGTGTATATATGTATATATGTGTATGTGTGTTTTTCTGTGTATGTGTGCGTGTATATGTATAGATGTGTATGTGTGTGTATATGTGTGTGTGTAACTGTGTATATGTATAGATGTGTATGTGTGTGTATATGTATAGATGTGTATGTATGTGTGTATATGTATAGATGTGTATGTATGTGTGTTTATATGTGTGTATGTATAGATGTGTATGTATGTGTGTATGTATATGTGTGTATGTATGTGCATGCGTGTATGTATGTGTGTATATGTATAGATGTGTATGTATGTGTGTGTGTTTATGTGTGTATGTGTGTGTATATGTATATGTATAGATGTGTATGTGTGTGTGTGTATATGTATAGATGTGTATGTGTATATGTATAGATGTGTATGTGTGTGTATATGTGTGTATGTATGTGTGAGTATGTGTGTGTGTATATATATATATATATATATATATATATATATAGATGTGTATGTGTGTGTATATGTGTGTATGTGTGTGTGTGTGTATGTGTAGATGTGTATGTGTGTGTGTGTATATGTATAGATGTGTATGTGTGTGTATATGTATAGATGTGTATATGTGTATGTATTTGTGTGTGTATGTATGTGTGTGTATATGTATAGATGTGTATGTGTGTTTATATGTGTGTATATGTGTGTATGTGTGTGAGTATGTGTGTATGCGAGTGTGTAAGTTAAGCACAGTAAGTTAAGTAGAAGTGCTGCTCGGGACCCGTGGAGCACTGCTAGTCCTAAGCTGAAACCATCGCTGATCCAATCAGCAGCGTAAGGGTTGATAGTCTAAACATTACATGCTCTAGCAAATTAGCATGTCATTTTTTGACTATTATTTATTATTAAGATATTATTCTGCTGAATAATCCTACATTTTCTTGTCAGGACAGTTACAGATGATGAAGTGTACCAACCATAGAATAAGAATAAGTACTGCAGTATCAGAATCAAAAATATTTATTAATGCTACCAGAATACAAGTCCTCAATACTCCAAACAGTCCAAATTTTCATGATATCTGAACTAGAGCACAGGGGTAATAATCAGCTGATCAGAAACCATTGTTACTAACTTACTGTTGCCCATCAGCTGATTATTTCACCTGTGATCTAGTTAAGATATCAGGAAAACCTGGCCTGTTAGGGGCACTCGAGGACTGGAGCTCAGAAACGCTGATCTAGATGATAGAAAAGATTTGAGTGAAATGCTACTTTAAACAAACACCCTGAATCAGGTTATGCCCAGCCCTTGTTTTATCTTTGTGATGCAGGACATTTACTTTATATGGGTGTCTGTGAGCTGCTTAAGGATCTGGCAGTAGATTTCATCCTTCAGCGACTCTGCTTTCAAGGCACCTTCAAATATCTGGTCAGTGAGTTCATTGACAGAGCGCATGCGTTTGGATGGGTAGTCGCCCATGTATTTCAGGATAGGTGCACATATGTAAGTTAAGGAAAGCAAGAGCCACAATACTGTAATGCTGACCAGATTCCAAAACAGTAGATTTTTTTTCAGGAGTTTTTTTTTAGGCTTTAGACTAAAAATATAGAAGCCACATTGTGATCCAAAAAAATCCCAAGACAAACAGGATTACTTTAGAGCAGTGACTTTCAACCTTTTTTTTTGCCGTAGCACACTTTTTTACATTAAAAAATCCTGTGGCACACAACCATCCCAAAATTAAAAAAAAATCACACATTGTAGCCTAATACAGCATATATATATACACACACACACACACAAACACACACATACTGTATGTACTGTGCTGTCATGCCATGCCTCCTACACACTATACGTGACATACTGACATTCATTCACAAACAATCATAATGATTGTCTGTGAATGAATGTCAATATGTCATGGTTGTAAATTATGTCTGCCTGATAAGCCTGTCGCATACCTCCCAATATTTCAAAATTTGAAAGAGGGACACCCCTGAACTGGGAGTAAAAAACAAGCAAAATGTAAAAAATATGTCACACTGTTGTCAGTCTGCCGCGGCACACCTGAGGATCTCTCACGGCACACTGGTTGAAAAACACTGCTTTAGAGAACATCCTGGAGTCATTTGATGATAACCAAACTACTTTAGAAGGCATTTGCACATCATCAGACATCATCAGGCATGTAAAGTCATCAGCTGAGGTAAAAACATCCAGGTGATGACTTCAGAATGATTAGCAGATTACCTTACTGATTACTTCACAAGCACAAACAGCCAGTGAATGACTCTAGGGCACTGGTTTTCAAACCTCTCTTCAGGCCTCCCCAACTGGCCAGGTTTTCAGGATTATCTTGGATGAGAGCAGGTAAAATAACCATGGTTACTAATCAGCTGAGTATTTCACCTGTGCTCCAGTTCAGATATTCTCAAAATCTGGCTTGTTAGGGAGGCCTGAGGACAGGTTTGAAAATTAGTGCTCTAGAGTAATCTCATTTAAATATTTTGGCCTGTGGGCATACTTCAGGATGGCTTCTGAAGTCTGGAGTCATTGATTACTTCAGAAGGCAGATCATCCTTTTTTACTAGAGAAGCCTTAACACAACATTTTTATTAAAGGGACATTAAACTACTGGCTACAGCTACAGTAGCATGGTTACTACTCATTGTACTATTTTTTTTCCTCCTGCACCTGCGGCTCTTTTTAAAGCCATTCTCTTATTTTATCTCATTACAGAATCCAGCTGGTAAAGCTCTGCACTTTATACTGGGCACCGTCATCTTGTACCACACGTGTTGTTGCATCCTGTGACAGAAGCAGTGCACTGTCACAGATCTGTGATGTTACCAGCTTTTCAACCTTAAACTTCAGTTTAGCTCACATAATAGAGAGCAGAAATGATACATTTTGGAGTTTTTTACACAGTTTAAAATGGCGGCACCCAGTGTGAAGATGCAGAGGCCTCTATTTATCAAAGGTCTTGCGGACCTGATCCAACAGTACGGATCAGGTCCGCAAGACCTCGCTAAATGCGGAGAGCAATATGCTCTCCGCATTTAACATTGCACCAGCAGCTCACAAGAGCTGCTGGTGCAATGCCACCCCCTGCTGACTCGCGGCCAATCGGCCGCCAGCAGGGAGGTGTCAATCAACCCGATCATACTCGATCGGGTTGATTTCCGGCGATTCCTGTCCGCCTGCTCAGAGCAGGCGGACAGGGTTATGGAGCAGTGGTCTTTAGACCGCTGCTTCATAACTTGTGTTTCTGGCGAGTCTGAAGACTCGCCAGAAACACGGGCCCACAAGCTCCGTACGGAGCTTGATAAATATGGGCCAGAGCCTCACTAACTGATAATTGTAAGGGCGTAAAACAAAAGAATGACTTTGAAGACAGCTAAAGGCACAGGAGGAAAAACAATATCATTCTGAGTAGCAGAGTTGTGCATTCTGATCTTTCCTGAGGATCCAAATGAGGAAGCAGGCGGCTGTTCGGATCGTTTGGTAGCCGGACAAATTCTAATGAAGATTCACCACAATAAAATTTGTGAAAATCTAGATCTTAGTGTAGAAATCTTTCACTAGAATCAATCCGGCTACAAAAAGATCCAAATTGGCCGCCTACTTCCGAATTCAGATCAAATATTTGACTGCTACAGCTTTGATATCAACTACAAATAACAAGCATTTCCCTGAACCTTTAGTGCAATATTAAATGTCTGTAATTACTTACCCACATAATGTACAGCTACCGAAATGCACAGTGTTCTTCACACTAACTTATCAGCCAACCTTCTGTATATAATTAGCAATGGTGATTTATTTATTTGTAATAATTAGCACCCGTTCAAAGGATATCTATGAATGCCATACAGGCTTCCTGAGATACTTCCTCGCTGATTAGCACCTTTTTCAGCAAGGCTTGTTTGATGGGCTCACGTGTATAGCTCCAAAGCTTGTCCTTTCCCCGGTTCTTGGTGATCATGACACGGCTCAGAGTGTGCTTGGGAGGAGGTCTTGAAAAAAAAGAAAAGATTTTTTGTATTATATAGAATACCTTGTATTGTTTTGTGTAGTGCTATATGTACAGTAGCCTACTATTACCATACTATTGTCACAATAGCTAGCCCCTTTATATTAAAGGGATAATACATTGCAAAATGGCATGGCTTTTAATTTGTTTTTAACCCCCTTACTTCTTAAGCTCAGGATATGGCCAGTGATTGGAGCATATGCATGTATGCACACTTTTCATTTGCTCGCCAGCTGTATCCTCATCTGGAATAGTGCAGGAGCACAAATACCCCATTTCCAGGGTTTTATTGGAAATAAAACGAAAAACAAGATTTCACTTTTATGCTAGAATATCCTGTGAACTATGTTTTCAGCTGACTGTTAAAACATCTAACATTCTTGAGTTTAAAACTTATTAACAAGGCATTTTGATTTGGATTCATTTGTAGAGATATAGGACACCGATTATCAAGCCTGGCTGCCTGCCGCCAATAGTTATGAAACATCTCTCTTATGTCTGAACTGGCAGTTTAAAATCACAGTGGACTAATCTGAATGGGATGATTGACAGCCCCTGCTCTCCTGATCATGAGGGGGACAGGTTCACTAATTGGGAATGTTGTCCGCACGAAATTTGATAAATAGACCCCATATTTGTATTCCAGCAGAATAGCCTATAACTTTCCCAAGCATTGCTGATGCTCTTAAAAGAAGATGCGCAAATGCGGGGAGGCAAGCTATGTTTAAAACACTGTGTTACCTATTTACAATTTGTGTGGTACAAGTGCAACATAAGATTATTAAGTCACGAAACAAAGTATTTCAGTGAATAATATTGAGGATTTCTGTTCTCAGATTGGTGAATGTCATAAAACTTTACCAAATACCTAAGAACCAAAACCGAGAAGACTGCAACTTGTATTAATATCATTGTTAACAATATTGGATTTGATGAGTGTTGTGTATTTTAATATGGTTTTGACCATTTTTAACCTTGCTAAGCTAAAATCAATGACATAAACTTTTACCCAGATGTTTCACACCTGAAATAGTCATAGGAGAATTCCTCCAGTGTGTAAGGCTTCACCTTCTCTTCTTGGTCTGATGTAATCAGCTGGACTGTCCTTACTATATCTTGTCTTTGGTCGGGTGTCATTGTAACCAAAGCCTAGAAAGCAAAGCATGGAGAAGTTGCATAACTAATAGCTTTAGCAATATGATAAAAAAAATAATCTGTAGTTAAATATAGGGGTAGATTTTACTCTAGTTAAAAGGTCTATCTATTTTCAGAATGAATATTGACAAGCTGTGCAAGTGGAATAAATCTATATTTTTCTACATACCCAATAAACTGAATAAATAAATAAATAAATAGATAATACACTGTGCTGTGTAGACTTTATTAAGTGACCTCCAATGATTCTGTTATTTTTATTACATTGTAAAAGATTACAATATTGTAAGGACAGTATGCATTCAGAAAAAAACCTGCGGAATCATTGCTCCACATTTGAGACATTTACTCTTTATATGAAATGGAACTTGACAGGGAAGCTCTTTATAGTCACTTCTATTTGCTATCTTAGAATGTTTACATAATGTGATCAGACAGAACCATTTTGTATCAGCACTCACCTACATTCAAAATATTTATACAGTAACATCATATACCAGTAATTTGTTCTACCTCACCTATGCCATGCCCCCTTTAAAACAGGAAAATGTACTAGATTTTATTGAATCTAAGGTTTTAAAGTCTATAGGTACTATCAAATAATACAGAAATAAAATCAGAATGTCAAAGAACATTTAAGACAAAGAACATTTAGGTAACAGATATCATAACATGATCACGTTTGAAAATATTTTCCATAAGCAGTGTTACAAGGGTTCAACCCTGTACTATATTGAAAACACATTATTTACACATTATTTGATGTTTTACTTTGTGAATTTAATGTATTTTTAAAATATACACTCATTTCAAACCTGATGACTGCAACACGTTCCAAAATAGTTGGGACAGGGCAATTTAGGACTAATAGCAATGTGACAAGTTGAAATAAGAAGGTGATGTGAAACAGGTGAGGCAGTCGTATAATCATAGTATATAAAGAGCCACCAAAAAAGGCCTAGTCCTTCAAGAGCAAGGATGGGTTGAGGCTCGCCAATCTGCCAATAGATGGGTCAGCAAATAACCCAACACTTTGAGAACAACATTCCATAAAGACAAATCAGTAAGATTTGGTGCATTTCACCTTCTACAGGGCACAATATAATTAAAAGATTCAAGGAATCTGGTTAAACATTAACATATCCTTCCTATAACTTAGAGTAGGCAAAGAGAATGACTGGGGGTGGAGTCAAGGGAGGAGCTATATAGACCAGAGGAAGGCTGAGGTGCTAAATCATTTGTTTTCTTCAGTATACACAAGAGAGGAACCAATTAGAGAGGATTTGAAACAAATAAGAACATACAAATTCATACCAAGAACTGTGTTATCTCCAGATGATATCAGAAACAAATGTATAATATCAAGGTAAATAAAACTCCAGGCCCAGATGGCATACATTAAAGGGTTCTAAGGAAATGTAACACTATAATAGCCACACTGCACCCTGTTCTTTTTAATATTTTTTTTTTATAAATGATTAAATAGCAACACCTCTATTTTTTGCATTGTGTAAGGTTAATAGGTCAGTGCAGGATGTATAGAATAGGAAGGTAAACAGCAAATGTAAACTGCTGCATGTTGGAGGCAAAAATATGCAGGCTACCTATTATTTAAATTGGACAAAACAGAGGAGTAAAAGGATTTAGGCATACTTATAGATAACAAGCTAAAAATAATGATGTTGCTATATAAAAAAAAGATATATGTGAATAGAACTATGACTCTTCAACATGGACACATTGAAACAAGTGTTATTGATACATCAACTATTTTTTTTAAGTGAATACATTATTATAACTTATTTCCCTTTTCAGACACTTCTAAAGAATATTTCCACTGTAGATATCATTATATTAAAAATGACATCCCTTTATTATATCTATCTATCAGATATGGGGTTCCCTAATCTGAGATATTAACACACAAGTATACACATAGATTCCAGTCTTTATTCTTTCATCACAGGGTCCATAGGAACAAACAGCTACAATGTTTCGGGCCAACTATAGGCACTTAGTCATGTATGTTAAAGGGACAGTCTAGTCAAAATTAAACTTTCACTATTTAGAAAGGACTTGTAATTTTAATCAACTTTCCAATTTACTTGTATTATCAAATTTGCTTTGTTTTCTTGGTATTCTTAGTTGAAACTAAACCTAGGTAGGCTCATATACTAATTGCTAAGCCATTGAAGGCTGCCTCTTAATCACATGCTTTTTAAATTGCTTTTCACAAAAGGTGACTGATAGTTCATGTGGGCCATATAGATAACAATGTGTTCATGCCCAGGGAGTTATTTAAGAGTTAGCGCAACACAGTGCTAAATGCAAGTCAATAGATAAAAATTACAAAGTCATGTGAATGGGTAATAAAGGGATTATGTAACTTTTAAAACAATAACAATTCTATTGTAGACTGTCCCTTTAATTACACACAGCAGGTTTGTGCCTTTTATACCTTTACCTGTTACGGAAACATTCAATCTGCAATACTATAATGCCCTCTTGTGGTCAAAATTTAGATTGACGTATCTTTTTTTGCAGGAAAGTTACATAAAATATTGCTAAAACATTTAGCACAAATCTATCAATCATATCATTATACCAGACCTACTACATAAACAAAGTCCAATCAAAGGGGTTAATCTATCACAATGTAGCGTATCATGTCTGCCGCACATTGATAAATGCTGACAGCATACGCTGTTGGTATTTATCATTACACAAGCAGTTCTTGTGAACTGCTTGTGCAATGCTGCCCCCTGCAGATTTGCGGCCACTAGCGGGGGGTGTCAATCAGCCCGATCGTATACGATCGGGCGGATTGAAGACTGCAGCCTGAGAGGCTTCAGACCGCTGCTTCATAACTACTGTTTCCGCACAGAAACAGGGGCATCAAGCTCCATTCGGAGATTGATAATTCGGCCCCAAAGTCTCTGTTCAGTACATAAAGGTTTTATATTGTGTGTATAATATTTTATGTAACTTTCCTGCAAAACCCCACATACACGTCATATTAAATTTTGACCACAAGAGGGCATTATAGTATTGCAGGTTGAATTTTTCTGTAACCAGTAAATGTATAAAAGACACACACCTGTGTGTAAATAACATATATGAATAAGGGCCTATAGTAGGCCAGAAATGTTGTAGCTGTTTGTTGCTATGGACCCTGTGATGAAAGAATAAAGGTCTTTTTAACAAGAGGCTGGAATATATGTGTATGCTTGTACCTGATTTTGTGCCCAACTGCAGAAAGGTGTGCTGTTTCCACATTGTTGAAAAATATTATCACACAAATAAGATATTTTAATCACCCAAGAATTACAGGGACAGACTATTCCAGAATTGTTATTGCATAACCAACACTGTTATATTAATATACTTTTTACCTCTGTGATTACCTTGTATCTAAGCCTCTGTAAACTGCCCAATTATTTCAGTTCTTTTGACAGACAGCATTTTAGCCAATTAGTGCTGACTCATAAGTAACTCCACAGGTGTAAGCACAATGTTATCTATATGGCACACATGAACTAGCACTATCTAGCTGTGAAAAACTGTCAAAATGCAGAGTCAGCCTTCAAGGGCATAGAAATTAGCAAATGAGCCTACCTAGGTTTGGCTTTCAACAAAGAATACAAAGAGAACAATGCAAATTTGATGATAAAAGCAAATTAGAAAGTTGTTTAAAATTGCATGTCCTATCTGAATCATGAAAGTTTAATTTTGATTAGACTGTCCCTTTAAGCAACATGCAGATATAACAAAGCTTGATACAAGGTAATTAAATATTTTACTACTTATGCACAATAAGAATAGACAATACAATTATTTGGGCTAAATGCCCAGCCATCCAAAACACAACATTCATATAAATGTAATTTTTTTATTTTATTTTGCATGAACTCAAAACATGTTTGTTCAGCAAATGCAGGTAACTGATACTGACATTTACCTTATGCTTTTAAAGCTATTTACACTCATAGAACATTACATTTCTGCAATCATATGAAAATATAAAAAAGCAGCCATTAATTCCCTAATGGATAATCACTTACACTAAATAATAAATGTATGACACATACACTGCTTCTTTATACAACACTGCTCACAGATTATACTCCTAACTTTTACTGTAAGTGTCCAGGAACAAACTCCATCTTGCATGATCCGTCTGGATCCCTCCTCCTTCATAGCTGTCTTCCTGCTTGTAAACCCTGGTCCCAGACTATCAAACCCTGACCATAGACAGCTCAAAGCCCACACAGTCACCCAAGCCTAACGCTTGTTCTATTTATAACCTACCATAAACTCCCCTAATCACCCAAACTCAGCCCCATACCACAAAGTCCCTTAAGACCCATTACCAACCTCCCAGGCAAAACGTTAAGGTACTATGGAAACATACCACAATCTCTAGAGGAGGCTTGGTGACAGTTGGCATAACATATACAATCTCTGTTGGAAAATCTCCCTTCTGTTTGGTCCTTTCATTGACCCCATGAGCCCACCCAGAGTTCATTATGGTTTCTCCGGTGTCCTGGTCCAAGATGATTAGGTCTCCCTTTAGAAAACTGAGAAATCCTGAATCTTCTCCAGCTGCAGTAACAAAAAAATAATTGATGTTATGTTATAGAACAGGGTTGACATAAATGAAGGAGGTGGAATCTAAATTTTTAAGTTAGTCAGTGTGATCTATTAGTACGCAAACTAAACCAGAGAATTTGAGCTGGCACACATTTTTCACCTATGCAAAATATCTTTTTTTTGCCTGATACCACTGTTATGGTGTGGAATGTACTTGTCCAACACACAGTTACACAATTCTTTTTGATTTATAATCATTATATCTCTCTACTGTTTGTGAGAAACATGGGAACGCACAGGAAAAGCTTGTAATCCAATGATTGTCATTAAGAGATCTTCGGGTAGATCAACATCTACTTTTTGATCACCTGTTACAGAAGAGTTGTCAACAAAGGGTATCAAGAGAACAAAACTATTTTGATAATAGAAGTAAATTGGAACGTTGTTTAAAATGACATGGTCTGAATCATGAAAGTTACAATATGACTGTACTATCCATTTAAGGTCCCAAACCTGATAAGGAGACATGTGTGTCCATAAAACTAAGACAAAGTTAACATGTAAACATAATTTTCTGTGCCTCAAAAATATTTTTTTTTTAATGCATTTTACTGAGCTACTGGTATTGGCTGCACTGAAAAAAAAAATCAGCTAGAACATAAACAATCAAAATTGTATAATTATTATTATTTAAAGAACTACAAGCTACCTTCCAATAAAAAGTAAATTGTTTGGTATGTTTTTAAATAAACATTTCATAGCATTGCTATCATCATTTTAAAATACTTCAATATTCAATCTCTGCTACACCTTATAACGAGCCCTCTATCATGGCAGAAGCTAGACAGGATACATATGGAGAACCCAGCTTACCCGGGTTAGGGTTGTCTTGAAGAGCTACCACATGTTTGGATCTTTTTCTTAGACCTTCCAAGAAGGTTACTACCAGGTCTCTGATATCTTCTGCATTGTTAGATGTGAATGTGTACTCATCCCCCTTAATAGTGGCAAGTGTGAAGCTCTGCCCTTGAAGTTTTCCTCCCCTGCATAAATCAACATGAATAAAGATATCAGGATATACAACATGCATTACTTGTGCATATATATATATATATATATATATATATATATATATATATATATATATATATATATATATATATATATATATATAAAAGCCATAGACATTTCAACATTTCTGGCTAAAATAATTGTTTTTGGACCTAATGAATATCTAACTCTTTATACACCTGGGACATTTATTGTTTTAAAGTAATTTTTTCCTTCTGCAGCTATAATCAAAGTTTTCAAAGCTATAACAGAGTGTGGCCTAGAGTGAGTAATACTGATTGTATGTGCACGTTTCTTGCATTAAATCTAGCACAATCAATATCACTTGGTATTACAAGTGACTGGTTAAAAAAACGTAACAAGTGTTACTTAGTATGTTAGCCACATGTACCTTAATTTCATAAGTTGAGCTTTGCATGCCCAGTGCAAGCCATAACCAACTGGTAATATCCCTTTTTTAAAGTTGATGTAAATTGTTACCACAAATGGTAACAATACCCACAAGCAATAACATTTACCTATCCCCTAGTATCAAATATCTAACTAATATCTAATACCTCTACAATTTACGTACCAGAATTAATGTTGCTGATCATTTAAAATTCTTTAAAACAGCTAAAACTTATGGAAAAGTCTTTTTGATAGTTACGAGCTGCCATTAACCATGTCCATTCCCTTTGCACTTACTTTCAGATGCCACAATTAAAAATAGATAGCAGCAGTATCATGGCAGCTGGAGTTAACAGCTAGAGACTCAAGGTACAATGGTAAAATATGTTTATGATTGTCATTAATAGTAAAGGATGTCACTAATAATAACTGGCTGCTGTTATACTATACCACAGACAAGGGTTTTGTTCACATTCAAACCACGTTTAATAGCAACACAGTTATTGTAGCCAACTGGATTGTGATGTTACCTAATGCCCTGTGCACAAGTGATGTTTTGGTCAAATTTGTCAAAAACCTTTAGTTAAGCCTCATGCACTAAATATGGGTTGGGGACTGAACTTCCAGAGCTCTGTTTTAGCTGGAAGCCATATTGACAAACATAATATAACAGCTGCAGGGAGAAATAATGTTCTACAATTCCATACAATAAATGGTGATTGTCAGTAGGGTCTAGAGAAGATTTCATTCATGGTCAGTAAATGATACTTCAGTATAAAAGAAAAATATCGATTATATTTCTTGATATAGGACATGGAATCTACCTAGACTGAATCTATTGAGCTTCAAGTTCACCCTTAAGTAGGCTCTAAAGTTCTGATCTGTAGATTGCCTAAAACAGATCTGTCTCTGGATTGTCTAAATTTCATAGAAATTATATAATGTCTACATAAATGATGGTATGAATAAGTGACATTGTGGAAGGGTCAGGGATGGTGAACTAAGTATTATGAAGGGTTAAAGTCTCACCAAACTTGGAGTTTGTAAGTTTCACACTTACATTAAAAGGCACAAATTCCCCTGCCTTTTTGTGTTTTACTGTGAACTCTGGAATGAAGATAAGATTTTTTGCAGTTTAATTATACTTAGTTGTTTAAAATTAGAATTACATTGGGGTTAAAGTTAGAATTACATTGGGTTTAAAGTTAGAATTACATAGTTCAATGCATGTTTCAAAACAATGTACAAGTTAGTAATGTACAGATTTTTGACATTTTAAATTGTAAATGTTCCATATTGTAAGGACTATATTCTTCCAGTTCAATTAACTCTGTGGCCTTATTCCTCCACATAGCTAGGGAGGGTGTATCTTTAGATTTACAATTTTTAGCAATTAGGATATTTGCACTGTTTGTCAAAATTTGGAAGAGCTTACGATGGTGTTTAGAAACATGTTTTGGGATGTTGTTTAACAACCATAATGTTGGGTCTGTGGGGAAGGTGGTTTGGAAGAGCCCTTCCATCTCTTGAATAACTGTATACCAGTATTGGTTTATTTGGGAGCACCACCACCACGTGTCCCATTCCACTATTTACATGGCCACATCGCCAACAGAGATTGATGGAGTTGGAGAACAGCCTATGCAACCGTCTGGGTGTCAGGTACCAACCGTGAAGAATTTTATCCTTTATATCTAAAATTTATGCAGAGATGGAAAAGGAGCTAGTATTAGTGAAAATAGTGGATGCTAATCAGGATAGTATGATAATTACAAGCTCTCATTCCAAAATTTTTATTGAAGTCGGGTAGAAACCTGGGGGTAGTTGTTTATTTCGTTTATATAAGTTGGATAGTAAATGATTTATTGGAGAGCTGGACATACATAATTTTTCTAAATTAGTTAGGGAGAGTATCATATTAATTGAATACTTATGATTTTTGAGATAAGTATATAGGCATCTGTATGTGTACCAGTTTGTTACCCAGTTATGTCCCTTTTCCTGAAGCTGCACTTGGGAACAAATTGATTCATCATTTAAAACTTGGTAAATATTTATATCCAGGTGTAAAGGGTCCTTATATAGTTGTGGAACTAAAGTGCGCAGGGAGAATTCAGTATTATTTATAAGTAAAGTAAAGGGAGATGAAGGAGATGTTGGTAGGGCAATCTTCCTATTAGCAGATTCCCACACTAGTAGGGTTTCCAATGTTTTGAATATTGTGGTGAGCTTTTAACTGCCAACAGAGACCCTCTATTTGTAAGGTAGGGTTTTTACTCTTTTCTAAGGGCACCCACAGTTTATGTTTTGCTGGGCGCAGGGAACTCGCTTCAGCTGGGTCCACCGGCTCGCCCACCATGAAGTGGGGAGAGCCGAGTGGAAGGGGGATCCTGGGTCGGGCCCGGGTGTCTGTGCTCCTGGCCACGGGAGGGAACCCTTCCTTCGGAGGTGCCCCAATCGATCCGACGTCCATAGAATTTTTGATGTGTTTTTTATGCAAACTAGCAAGCGCTAACGATTAATTCAGGTCTCAAAAGGCACTAGGTTTTAGAGCAGTACTTTGGATTGTGCTTGGGGCAACACATGTTTCACACTACTTTGTAATATAAGCACAATGAGCGAGCTAATAGCTTTCATTGGGCGTGCAACAATGTTCCAGCTGTGTTACAATGCTTTGGTTAATGTATACCAGATTGTGTGGAATTCTTTGTCGTACGAAGAAGATAATGCACCTTGTGATATTGATTAGGTGCTGTTTGTAATCTAACCCTATATGTAGAACAAGCAGAAGATGTGTTCAGTTGTACGGAGCTCTTTAACTTCAGGATTTTATTCCATGGAATGTTCATTAGCTACAAATATTTACAAATGGAGACGGTTCCCTGTTGCATTACTCCAGTACCTGCTGCTGGAGACGGCAGTGATCTCTGGGAAGGACAACTCGAGAAGCACCTGCTCCTGCTCATCCACAAAGTAAACTCCTGTCCAATTGACAGCAACAATCACATCGTTCTTGGGTAGGCTGGGACCTGCGATGAAGAACAAGTGATTTATTTAGAACCTTCCCTGATTTGTGCTGTCTATAAAATATATAATGACACAATACCAATGAATAAAACGCACTATTTAAATTGATAGTAAACACGTTGAGATTGTAATATAAAATGTTTAACCCCTTAACAACCACAAAGTACCATGTACCTTGCTGGTCATTATGGACTTGCCTGCTAATAAAAGCACGGGTCATGCCGCGAGCGGCAAGACCGTGCTGTTCGACCCTCCCTCCCACCTGAAGACTTGCCAGTGGCAAGACCTCGCTATTGAGAAAAAAAAAACATAGAAAGACCAGCGACATACCCTAAGGGGTTAATTACTAGTAGTAAAACACATTTGGAAAATACGTTCATTATTTATTCTGCCCCCTTTTCATATAACTGTGGATTTTCCAGTCTTTGGGAACTGAAAGAGCACATGTCAGGCTTCACAAGTCTAATCTTGCTGCACATATGTCCCTAATTTGCAGTCTGTTATCTTATAATTTCTGCTGATGTAAAACAATGGGACTTTTGCTAACAAAATGGCAGCGGTAAGCCCTGTTATCGCCAAACTCAAGTCCAGACTGGCTCCTCAAAAAAGGGAAAGAAGTGGGTAGAGTGCGACTGTTGAAAAACAGTTGCAGCACACCAATCTGTTCTAATGTTTAGCCTCTGCGAATGTTAACCTATTGGTAGACTGCAGAAAATTGTTGTAATTACAGGGTGATTACCGTCCCTTTAACTAACTGCTACAGATCTTATGGTGCAAGGAAACTGTAATCAAACAACACAGATTAACAAAACTAGGACAAATCCAATGGTTTTACTCTGTATTAACCCCTTCCTCTCACTTTCATCTCCTGAAGATCTCTCTATTGCATATATTGCATGTCTTGTCAATATCTTTACTTACAGCACTTTACTTCCTCTCCTACTCTTTCTGTCCTAATAAATTTTGTTTAGTGGCCAAACAGAGTTAAAGGGACAGTAAAGACTTTAAAATTTTTAAATCAAATGTTTAGTTATGCGTAATGAAACAACTCTACGGTATACTTTATTTTGCCCCCTCTCAAAATTGTGTATACTCTAATTCTCAGAACCTGAAATGCACTTGCTGACTTTTCAAGGCTAACTCTGTTACATATATGTCCCTGATTGCCTTTAGTTGAAATTAACTGCAAAACAATGCACTTCATACTAGCATTATGACTGTGGCTTGTCTGCAGACTCAAGCCTTGATTGGCTTCTCTAAAAAAAAAGTAATTGGAAGGTGGAGATTGGCTCTTAAAGAAGAATTGCCATAAAAAAACATAATTTATGCTTACCTGATAAATTTATTTCTCTTGTAGTGTATCCAGTCCACGGATCATCCATTACTTATGGCATATTCTCCTTCCCAACAGGAAGTTGCAAGAGGATCACCCACAGCAGAGCTGCTATATAGCTCCTCCCCTAACTGTCATATCCAGTCATTCGACCGAAAACAAACAGAGAAAGGAGAAACCATAGGGTGCAATGGTGACTGTAGTTTAATTAAAATTTAGACCTGCCTTAAAAGGTCAGGGCGGGCCGTGGACTGGATACACTACAAGAGAAATAAATTTATCAGGTAAGCATAAATTATGTTTTCTCTTGTTAAGTGTATCCAGTCCACGGATCATCCATTACTTATGGGATACCAATACCAAAGCTAAAGTACACGGATGATGGGAGGGACAAGGCAGGATTAAGCGGAAGGAACCACTGCCTGAAGAACCTTTCTCCCAAAAACAGTCTCCGAAGAAGCAAAAGTATCAAATTTGTAAAATTTGGAAAAAGTTTGAAGCGAAGACCAAGTCGCGGCCTTGCAAATCTGTTCAACAGAGGCCTCATTTTTAAAGGCCCAGGTGGAAGCCACAGCTCTAGTAGAATGAGCTGTAATCCTTTCAGGGGGCTGCTGTCCAGCAGTCTCATAGGCTAGGCGTATTATGCTCCGAAGCCAAAAGGAAAGAGAGGTTGCCGAAGCTTTTTGACCTCTCCTCTGTCCAGAGTAAACGACAAACAGGGTAGATGTTTGACGAAAATCTTTAGTAGCTTGTAAGTAAAACTTCAAGGCACGGACTACGTCCAGATTATGTAAAAGACGTTCCTTCTTTGAAGAAGGATTAGGACACAATGATGGAACAACAATCTCTTGATTGATATTCTTGTTAGAAACCACCTTAGGTAAAAACCCAGGTTTGGTACGCAGGACTACCTTATCTGCATGAAAAATCAGATAAGGAGAATCACATTGTAAGGCAGATAGCTCAGAGACTCTCCGAGCCGAGGAAATAGCCATCAAAAACAGAACTTTCCAAGATAAAAGTTTAATATCAATGGAATGAAGGGGTTCCAACGGAACTCCTTGAAGAACTTTAAGAACCAAGTTTAAGCTCCACGGGGGAGCAACAGGTTTAAACACAGGCTTAATTCTAACCAAAGCCTGGCAAAATGCCTGGATGTCTGGAACCTCTGCCAGACGCTTGTGCAAAAGAATAGACAGAGCAGAAATCTGTCCCTTTAAGGAACTAACTGATAATCCTTTGTCCAAGCCCTCTTGGAGAAAAGACAATATTCTAGGAATCCTAACCTTACTCCATGAGTAATTCTTGGATTCACACCAATAAAGATATTTACTCCATATCTTGTGGTAGATTTTCCTGGTAACAGGCTTTCGTGCCTGTATTAAAGTATCAATGACTGACTCGGAGAAGCCACGCTTTGATAGAATCAAGCGTTCAATCTCCATGCAGTCAGTCTCAGAGAAATTAGATTTGGATGATTGAAAGGACCTTGTATCAGAATGTCCTGTCTTAGAGGCAGAGTCCATGGTGGAAAGGATGACATGTCCACTAGGTCTGCATACCAAGTCCTGCGTGGCCACGCAGGTGCTATCAGAATCACCGATGCTCTCTCCTGTTTGATTTTGGCAATCAGTCGAGGGAGCAGAGGAAACGGTGGAAACACATAAGCCAGGTTGAAGAACCAAGGCGCTGCTAGAGCATCTATCAGCGTCGCTTCTGGGTCCCTGGACCTGGATCCGTAACAAGGAAGCTTGGCATTCTGGCGAGACGTCATGAGATCCAACTCTGGTTTGCCCCAACGATGAATCAACTGAGCAAACACCTCCGGATGGAGTTCCCACTCCCCCGGATGGAAAGTCTGACGACTTAGAAAATCCGCCTCCCAGTTCTCCACGCCTGGGATATGGATTGCTGACAGGTGGCAAGAGTGGTACTCTGCCCAGCGAATTATATTTGAGACTTCTAACATTGCTAGGGAACTCCTGGTTCCCCCTTGATGGTTGATGTAAGCCACAGTCGTGATGTTGTCCGACTGAAATCTGATGAACCTCAGTGTTGCTAACTGAGGCCAAGCCAGAAGAGCATTGAATATCGCTCTTAACTCCAGAATATTTATTGGAAGGAGTTTCTCCTCCTGAGTCCACGATCCCTGTGCCTTCAGGGAATTCCAGACTGCACCCCAACCTAGAAGGCTGGCATCTGTTGTTACAATTGTCCAATCTGGCCTGCGAAAGGTCATACCCTTGGACAGGTGTACCCGAGACAACCACCAGAGAAGAGAAACTCTGGTCTCTTGATCCAGATTTAGCAGAGGGGACAAATCTGTGTAATCCCCATTCCACTGACTCAGCATGCATAATTGCAGCGGTCTGAGATGAAGGCGCGCAAATGGCACTATGTCCATTGCCGCTACCATTAAGCCGATTACCTCCATACACTGAGCTACCGAAGGGCACGGAATGGAGTGAAGAACACGGCAAGCATTTAGAAGTTTTGATAACCTGGACTCCGTCAGGTAAATTTTCATTTCTACAGAATCTATAAGAGTCCCTAAGAAGGAGACTCTTGTGAGTGGGGATAGAGAACTCTTTTCCTCGTTCACTTTCCACCCGTGCGACCTCAGAAATGCCAGAACTATCTCTGTATGAGACTTGGCAACTTGAAAGCTTGACGCCTGTATCAGGATGTCGTCTAGACACGGAGCCACCGCTATGCCTCACGGTCTTAGAACCGCCAGAAGTGAGCCCAGAACCTTTGTAAAGATTCTCGGGGCTGTAGCCAACCCGAAGGGAAGAGCTACAAATTGGTAATGCCTGTCTAGAAAGGCAAACCTTAGAAACCGATGATGGTCTTTGTGAATCGATATGTGAAGGTAGGCATCCTTTAAGTCTACTGTGGTCATGTACTGACCTTCTTGGATCATGGGTAGGATGGTCCGAATAGTTTCCATTTTGAAAGATGGAACTCTGAGGAATTTGTTTAAGATCTTTAGATCCAAAATTGGTCTGAAGGTTCCCTCTTTTTTGGGAACCACAAACATATTAGAATAAAAACCCTGTCCTTGTTCCGTCCGCGGAACTGGATGGATCACTCCCATAACTAGGAGGTCTTGCACACAGCGTAGGAATGCCTCTTTCTTTATCTGATTTGCAGATAGCCTTGAAAGATGAAATCTCCCTTGTGGAGGGGAAGCTTTGAAGTCCAGAAGATATCCCTGAGATATGATCTCCAACGCCCAGGCATCCTGAACATCTCTTGCCCACGCCTGGGCGAAGAGAGAAAGTCTGCCCCCTACTAGATCCGTTGCCGGATAGGGGGCCGTTCCTTCATGCTGTCTTAGAGGCAGCAGCAGGCTTTCTGGCCTGCTTGCCTTTGTTCCAGGACTGGTAAGGTTTCCAGGCCTGCTTAGATTGAGCAAAAGTTCCCTCTTGTTTTGAAGCGGAGGAAGTTGATGCTGCACCTGCCTTGAAATTTCGAAAGGCACGAAAATTAGACTGTTTGGCCTTTGCTTTGGCCCTGTCCTGAGGAAGGGTGTGACCCTTACCTCCAGTAATGTCAGCAATAATTTCCTTCAAACCAGGCCCGAATAAGGTCTGCCCCTTGAAAGGAATGTTGAGTAATTTAGACTTCGAAGTCACGTCAGCTGACCAGGATTTAAGCCATAGCGCCCTACGCGCTTGGATGGCGAATCCGGAATTCTTAGCCGTTAGTTTAGTCAAATGAACAATGGCATCAGAAACAAATGAGTTAGCTAGCTTAAGTGTTCTAAGCTTGTCAATAATTTCAGTCAATGGAGCTGTATTGATGGCCTCTTCCAGGGCCTCAAACCAGAATGCTGCCGCGGCCGTGACAGGCGCAATGCATGCAAGGGGCTGTAAAATAAAACCTTGTTGAATAAACATTTTCTTAAGGTAACCCTCCAATTTTTTATCCATTGGATCTGAAAAAGCACAACTGTCCTCAACCGGGATAGTAGTACGCTTTGCTAAAGTAGAAACTGCTCCCTCCACCTTAGGGACCGTCTGCCATAAGTCCCGTGTAGTGGCGTCTATTGGAAACATTTTTCTAAATATAGGAGGTGGGGAAAAAGGCACACCCGGTCTATCCCACTCCTTGCTAATAATTTCTGTAAGCCCTTTAGGTATAGGAAAAACATCAGTACACACCGGTACCGCATAGTATTTATCCAGCCTACACAATTTCTCTGGTACTGAAACTGTGTTACAGTCATTCAGAGCAGCTAATACCTCCCCAAGCAACACACGGAGGTTCTCAAGCTTAAATTTAAAATTAGAAATCTCTGAATCAGGATTCCCTGAATCAGAGATGTCACCCACAGACTGAAGCTCTCCGTCCTCATGATCTGCATATTGTGACGCAGTATCAGACATGGCCCTTACAGCATCTGCGCGCTCTGTATTTCTCCTAACCCCAGAGCAATTGCGCTTGCCTCTTAATTCAGGCAACCTGGATAATACCTCTGACAGGGTATTATTCATGATTGCAGCCATGTCCTGCAAGGTAATCGCTATGGGCGTCCCTGATGTAATTGGCGCCATATTAGCGTGCATCCCCTGAGCGGGAGGCGAAGGGTCTGACACGTGGGGAGAGTTAGTCGGCATAACTTCCCCCTCGTCAGAATCTTCTGGTTATATTTCTTTTATAGTTAAAGACTGATCTTTACTGTTTAAGGTGAAATCAATACATTTAGTACACATTCTCCTATGGGGCTCCACCATGGCTTTCAAACATAATGAACAAGTAGTTTCCTCTGTGTCAGACATGTTTAAACAGACTAGCAATGAGACTAGCAAGCTTGGAAAACACTTTAAACAAGTTTACAAGCAATATAAAAAACGTTACTGCACCTTTAAGAAACACAAATTTTATCAAAATTTGAAATAACAGTGAAAAAAGGCAGTTACACTAACGAAATTTTTACAGTGTATGTAACAAGTTAGCAGAGCATTGCACCCACTTGCAAATGGATGATTAACCCCTTAATACCCAAAAAATAATAAAAGACAAAAACGTTTTTTTTTTTTGTTTTTTTTTTCAAACAGTCACAACAACTGCCACAGCTCTACTGTGGCTTTTTACCTCCCTCAAAAACGACTTTGAAGCCTTTTGAGCCCTCCAGAGATGTCCTGGATCATGCAGGAAGAAGCTGGATGTTTGTGTCTGTAATTTTTGCTGTGCAAAAAAACGGCAAAATAGGCCCCTCCCACTCATATTACAACAGTGGAAAGCCTAAGGAAACTGTTTCTAGGCCAAATGCAAGCCAGCCATGTGGAAAAAAACTAGGCCCCAATAAGTTTTATCACCAAATACATATAAAAACGATTAAACATGCCAGCAAACGTTTTATATTACATTTTTATAAGAGTATGCATCTCTATTAATAAGCCTGATACCAGTAGCTATCACTGCATTTAAGGCTTTACTTACATTAGTTCGGTATCAGCAGCATTTTCTAGCAAATTCCATCCCTAGAAAAATATTAACTGCACATACCTTATTGCAGGAAAACCTGCACGCCATTCCCTCTCTGAAGTTACCTCACTCCTCAGAATATGTGAGAACAGCCATGGATCTTAGTTACTTCTGCTAAGATCATAGAAAACGCAGGCAGATTCTTCTTCTAAATACTGCCTGAGATAAACAGTACACTCCGGCACCATTTAAAAATAACAAACTTTTGATTGAAGAATAAACTAAGTATAAAACACAACACTCCTCTTACGACCTCCATCTTGGTTGAGGCTTGCAAGAGAATGACTGGATATGACAGTTAGGGGAGGAGCTATATAGCAGCTCTGCTGTGGGTGATCCTCTTGCAACTTCCTGTTGGGAAGGAGAATATCCCATAAGTAATGGATGATCCGTGGACTGGATACACTTAACAAGAGAAAGGATGTTAATTTGTTTTAAAAATGTTCAGACTTGGCTGATATGTTGTTCTATAGCAACACAACAGAAATGACTTGTCATAACAATGTGTTTACTGTCCCCTTAACTGGTGACAAAGAATAACAAGTTGAGTATGTTGAGTGCAAATTACCTGAAAATTTGAAGGCCTCATAAAATCTGGAGAATAACAAAGGCCACTTAAATCTTGCAAAATCAACCACATTTTCCTTGACTTTCTGTGCATCTGCTCTTTTCTGTGTGTAAATGCCCTGTGGGAGGAGAAAGGATAGGTGATTAATTATGAGAGAGACAGATCTGTATGCCACTCAGTGCACTAGATGCATTAAAGTTCCTTGGTTCTTTGAGAACTTTGTCAGTCAAGTGAGATTAGCTAAAATTAACCAGTACTAAGGTCAGAGGCATAACTAGCAACCACAGGGCCGAGGTGCAAGAATCTAAGCTATGCTGCACCACTTTCAAGTGTTTCAACATTTGGGTATCATGGCCCTTTAATTGTGCATGAAATAATGAAATTAAACAATTGTTTAATTAAAAAAAAACATTAAAATAATTTCAATAGTTCTCATCATCAATACTGAAACAATAATTTGTCATATTTAACTTTTGTAATGACCACATGTCGCACATATGGAAATGTCAACAAAAACCTTGGGAAAAATCTATTTCTTGTAATATTGTGTATTTACCCAATCTGAGTGGGACAAACTGTATATGCATGCTAAATAATATTTGCAGTTTGGGTTTCTTAACTAATTAGATGGAACTTCCTTTTAAAAAGAAGCCAAAAAAGGGCAAAAGAATCTAAAATTTGGGGAGGCTAATTGGGGGGCTAACAAAGGTGGCGAAGATATAACACACAATATATGGAGCCCTTTTCTGCTTAATGAGGGTGCTACAGATGAAATTTAAGGTGCACCCCCATAGAACCGCCACTGCACATAGGTACTGCAAGGCAAGAACTAATAGATTTGATTGGGTGCCATAATTGCAAATCCCTTTGCCACTGTAGAAATTGAGAATTTTTTCATACTTTACCTTTTTATGTGCCGCAATTATAAACTGTGCCCATTTCTCCACATTTTTAGATGGTGTGATCTCGCGATCCGGAATATAGGAAGGTATGAGATTTAACAACCTCTCCATTACTAATTCAGAACCATAGTCTACGTAGTACTGTTGGGATGCCAGATCAGCCAGGTCTTCTTCCTGTATATAAAATCAGATACACAGTAATTTAGAAATTCTGTTTACATTTTAGAGGTAAAACGTTAAGGCGTATGTCAGATTACGCTTGCTGACATAGGGCTAGATTACGAGTGGAGCACTATTCTGCACTCCTGGTCGCACATTAAAGGGACAGTTCACCCAAAAATGTTCTCCCCTTTAAATTGTTCCCAATGATCCATTTTACCTGCTGGAGTGTATAAAATTGTTTACAAGTAGCTCCTTTACCCCTATTTTGGCCTTTGAAATAGCTGGTTTAGCTTGTGGTTTCTCAACCTATACTGAAAGTTTTGATACTGGAGTCTCAGCTATTGAATAGCCTAAGTAAACACAGCCAGCAGAAGAAATGACACTCACAGTGGGGTGCAGGATAGTTAAGTAATAACAAGATAATTTTCCATTGTTCTCTCTATGTATTGAGCTTTGGTATTGCAGACAAATTTAAGATAAGGAAGCAAGTGTGTGTACACAAAGTGATAACATAATGAGATATGATATCACCTGAAGCTCAACCCATTGTAATAGGCTGTGGTTTAAAAGCACAAAACCAGCTACTTCATATACACAAATAAACCTGAAAATGTAGTTTCTCATAAATGTTATACTCTACAGCTGGTATAACAAGTCATTGAAAATACATTAATATAAAAACAATTTTACAGTGTACTGTCCCTTTTAACTTCACTAGACTGAGGCTTTTTGTGCATGTCTAGTTGCGCGCGTATTACAAGTTGAAAGTATTCTCCCATAGACTTAAATAAAGCGTAAAAACTGGAAAAAAATAATACTTACCTGCTAATCTCGTTTATTCAAGTGGGCTAAACCCGATATGAATATTTCACATTCCAGTGTTCTTTACATAGAATAATCTGTTCTATTTATTCTTAAATTAATATTTATGTATATATCTGATTATTTTACATATGTATATATTTATGTGCGTATTTATTTATTTACAGACATATATAAACATATAAACACATAAATACATATGTATACATATATAGACATATAGATATATATTTTTTGAAATAAACATATATATATATATATACATACACAGTATCTCACAAAAGTGAGTACACCCCTCACATTTTTGTAAATATTTTATTATATCTTTTCATGTGACAACACTGAAGAAATTACACTTTGCTACACCCCTAAGTGGAAATGTCCAAATCGGGCCCAAAGTCCCAATATTTTGTGTGGCCACCATTATTTTCCAGCATTGCCTTAACTCTCTTGGGCATGGAGTTTACCAGAGCTTCACAGGTTGCCACTGGAGTCCTCTTCCACTCCTCCATGACGACATCACAGAGCTGGTGGATGTTAGAGACCTTGTGCTCCCCCACCTTCAGTTTGAGGATGCCCCACAGATGCTCAATAGTGTTCAGGTCTGGAGACATGCTTGTCCAGTCTATCACCTTTACCCTCAGCTTCTTTAGCAAGGCAGTGGTCATCTTGGAGGTGTGTTTGGGGTCGTTATCATGTTGGAATACTGCCCTGCGGCCCAGTCTCAAAAGGAAGGGGATCATGCTCTGCTTCAGTATATCACAGTACATGTTGGCATTCATGGTTCCCTCAATGAACTGTAGCTCCCCAGTGCCGGCAGCACTCATGCAGGCCTAGATGATGACACTCCCACCACGATGCTTGACTGTAGGCAAGACACACTTGTCTTTGTACTCCTCACCTGGTTGCCGCCACCCACGCTTGACACCATCTGAACCAAATAAGTTTATCTTGGTCTCATTGGACAACAGGACATGGTTCCAGTAATCCATGTCCTTAGTCTTCTTGTCTTCAGCAACTGTTTGCAGACTTTCTTGTGCATCATCTTTAGAAGAGGCTTCCTTCTGGGACGACAGCCATGCAGACCAATTTGATGCAGTGTGCAGTGTATGGTCTGAGCACTGACAGGCTGACCCCCGCACCCCTTCAACCTCTGCAGCAATGCTGGCAGCACTCATACGTCTATTTCCCAAAGACAACCTCTGGATATGGTGCTGAGCATGTGCACTCAACTTCTTTGGTCGACCATGGCGAGGCCTGTTCTAAATGGAATCTGTCCTGTGAAACCGCTGTATGGTCTTGCCCACCAAGCTGCAGCTCAGTTTCAGGGTCTTGGCAATCTTCTTATAGCCTAGGCCATCTTTATGTAGAGCAACAATTCTTTTTTCAGATCCTCAGAGAGTTCTTTGCCATGAAGTGCCATGTTGAACTTCCAGTGACCAGTATGAGAGAGTGTGAGAGCAATAACACCAAATTTAACACACCTGCTCCCAATTCACACCTTGTAACACTAATGAGTCACATGACACTGGGGAGGGAAAATGGCTAATTGGGCCCAATTTGGACATTTCCTCTTAGGGGTGTACTCATTTTTGTTGCCAATGGTTTAGACATTAATGGATGAGTTAAGAGGTTTTAAGGGGACAGCAAATTTACACTGTTATACAGGCTGTACACTCACTACTTTACATTGTAGCAAAGTGTCATTTCTTCAGTTCAAAAATGTGAGGGGTGCACTCACTTTTGTGAGATATGTATATGTATTTATATAAAACAGAAAAAAAAAAAAAAGCGCACTCCTAGGGAACCTTTTTCAAATCCTTTTACTGGTGAACGTTTTCGGACATATCACGTCCGTCCTCAGACCAAATATCTTTTTTGGTCTGAGGACGGACGTGATATGTCCGAAAACATTCACCAGTAAAAGGATTTGAAAAAGGTTCCCTAGGAGTGCGCTTTGTTTTTTCTGTTTTGTATGCCTATTTTGCAGCACCCAGGGTATTGGAACATTTGATAGCTTGGAGTGCAATCTGCTCTCAATTTATATGTATATATATATATATATATATATATATATACTGTATATATATATATATATATATATATACTGTATATATATATATATATATATATATATATATATATATATATATATATATATATATATATATATATATATATATATGGAATTCAGGAGACAGCACTCACTGGTTTTGACGAAGGGGTGTATTCCCCGAAACGTCACTGAATAAATCCAGTATTGTCAAGACCAGTGAGTGCTGTCTCCTGATTTCCATATTCTACACCATATTCTAGCACCCTGGCATTTGGAATTAAAGTGTTAGTGAGAGTGCACCTGCCACTACCTGCTGTATATATATATATATATATATATATATATATATAGGTATTTATGAATTAATAGAACATATTCTTCTATGTGAAGAACATTGGAATGTGAAATATTAGTATTTCATGTTGGGTTAGTGCACTTGAGAAAACACAATTGGGTTTGCGTGCGAGTAAGGGTGTTAGTTTTTCACACTCCATTGAAGTCTATGGGGGAATACATTAATGCGGCTGAGATATTCGAACTTCAACATTTTGCGCGTGTTGGGTTACAGCTCATGTGAAAACGTTTTACTTTCAACTTGTAATACGTGCGGTACCTGACGGGAGCGCAAAGCATCGCTTGACCCATAATCTAGACCAAGTGGCTTACATTTTGATCTAATCCTAACAGCATGTGCAGTTTTGACATTGCCACTAATAAATAAATGTATGTATATATTCCTTTTATTAAGCCACCGGTTTGAAATTTCAGTGAGCGTGGTCCTTTTTTGGTCTTATGCTGCTTTTTGCAAACAGCACCATGATAGCTGTGACTTTTTGTTAAATGTATATTGATATATCTTTTTTCCCTTTGACAGTGCATCTTTAGTTTTAGGCAAGAGGTTTGTCAGATATATTTATGTTGAAATATTTTTATTTTGTCACAAAATAAACAGAGCATATCAAACAACATTATGTTATATATTGTGCTTATTGTATAGGAACCATATTTCAATGTCCCAAGAGAGATTGTCGTCTGTCCCCTCTCACAAGAGGGTAGAAGGGGTCACAAGGCATACAAGAGAAAGTCTTTTAGGCAAAGTTTGTTACTTGGTTTAGCCTTTACCCTTGAAGCCGGGTGTTATTTCTTACTTTAAGCCATGGGGTTTTTAGGTTCCGGATTTAAAGTATTGTATCAAGTCTTTGCTTAGAAATGGCTGTTTAACACTTACATATTGTAAAATAAAACTGTCAATAAAACATGATAAATAAACTTGATAGCAAATATATAAAACTGAACATTATTATAAATAAAAATCTGTTGATACCGTGAGAGTGTGTGGCGTTATTCTGAGCAGGGAAGAGATCAGGATAATTTTAGCATTTCAATTCTATTTTCTGAGGATAAGATTGGAGTTGGCAATGTCTGTCTTTTTCCCTCTCTAAGGGCTGTGAAATGGGCAGGAACTACTCTCTTATATTTTATCTAGATTTCTCTCTTTTAGAATCCAGTAGAACCTGGTTTTTTTAAATTGAGTGCTAGTGCCCTGAGCCCAAGAAGCTTGTTCTGACATGATTTATGTTTTCTTGATCCTAGTCATAACCTCATCCCACAAAGGAGCCCCCGTTTTACAAAATCTAGCTATAGAGATTCTTGTGGCTGTACATAGACTTCTTATAAAAGTATTAATTGAGGAGTTGTAAGGTTTTAAATATTTGTTTAGTAAGGTTTGAAAGATTGTAAGGGTGATACGTTCCGATAGAATTGTACTGATCAAGGTGGAGAGTTTGGTCCAGATATATTGTACCTTAGGACATTCCCACCATCAGTGTTCCCTCTAAGGCTAGTTTTGTGAGCGACCAAGCAGTGAAACAGTTAATTAGAGCAATTAGCAAACACTACACAATGCAGACTGCAAGGTGTGGTCCCCTTATTAACGGTTTTACTGCTGGGCCGCTCACAAAACTGACATTAGAGGGGACACTGCCCACCATATGTGAATATAGGTACCTGGTGTTGTGCACCCCCTGTAGCAATTTTTACTATTTTGTGTGGAAAAGTGTGGGGTCTTTATGGGAGTTAGGTACCATCTAAATGTGCTTTTTATACAGTTCTCCCTAGAGTCTGCGCTGATTAGTCCATTACTAGAGTGTAGGAAAATATGATCCCATTCATCTTTTGTATATTCCTTACTTATATCCTATTCCCATTTTTCTAATAGAGGTGATTTGGAGTCATATTTAGCCTTTTGTATAGCTAGGTAAATTTTGGAAATTATTTTTTTATTCCTATCCCCTGAGCCACACATTGTTTCTAGTGTGGTGAGTTGTTGAGTATTGGGGTGGGCGAAATGTGTGGAAATCACTGAGGACACTTGAAGGTACAGAAACCAATGTAGCTTTATGGGAGAGATTCTGTCCTGGACATGAGTGAATGAATAAACTTTACCTTTGTCTAAAACATCAGCTACACTGTATAGCTCTTTGTTTTCCCATTTACTCAGTGGTATGTGTAGGTCTACTGGAGGATAGTTTTAATCGGTTTGACTCTGGAGTTGGACGGGAGCAACCTTAAGTATTTGGTCAGACCAGACCAGAAATGGATGGTATCTAATGTTATAGGAGATTTATGGGTTTTAGTGTGTAATGTAGATGTTGTGCCCCATAGTATGTCCGCTGGTTTCTCGTAACCCCCTTTATTAGCTTCTATTTCAGTCCAAGTGATATCTTTGGGATTTTTGCTTAAGAGAGCGCATTGCGCCTATCTAGCTGCTTGGTGGTATTCCCTCAGATTTGGCATCCCCACTCCACTCATTGTCAAATATATTTAAAGGTTAAATACTACTCACCTTATCACATCTGTACTCTCCAAATTTAACTCCTCTAACAATCTGTTGGTATATGAGGTTAGAAGCCACATTGTCCTCGGAAGGATTGTGCCATGGTGTAAAGATCTCTTTCCGGAAAAAGAGCCTCCAGGGTGCATTTCTCTCCTGTGCACCCTGCTCCTTGGCATACTGCTCACACTGAGAGACTGCATCCATCACATGGTCATTCCCACTTCCCAGTGAAGACACCTAGGAACACCAAAATCAGATGATACATGATCTGTCCTGGTCATTTCCTGTTAACCTGTTATGTTATGTAATGAGCCATCATATGTTTATTGTAACTTGCTATGGAAGATTTAGGGAATTTGGACTCACGGATTATGTTAATAAGCAAAACACATACTTTATTTAGGATAGTTTAAAGTAGGGATGGGTGAATGCTTTGAAACATTTGAAAAATTAAACGTATTTTGACACATTCTTTCATTTCAAATTTCGAAGATTTGTACAACATTATAACATTCATTTAATAGGGCACTCTACTCTAGAATTTTTATTGTTTAGAAAGATAGATAATCTCTTATTTACCATTCCCCAGTTTTGCATAACCAACACGGTTGTATTAATTTACTTCTGTGATTACCTTGTATCTAAGCCTCTGCAGACTGCCCCCTTATTTCAGTTCTTTTGACAGACTTGCAATTTAGCCAATCAGTGTTGGCTCATAAATAACTCCACAGGAGTGAGCACAATGTTATATGTATGGCACACATGAACTAGCACTGTGTAGCTGTAAAAAAACGGTCAAAATCCACTGAGATAAGATGCGGCCTTTAAGGGCTTAGTAATTAACATATGAGCCTACCTAGGTTTAGCTTTCAACAAAGAATACCAAGAGAACAAAGCAAATTTGATGATAAATGTATATTGGAAAGTTGTTTAAAATTACATGCCCTATCTGGATCATGAAAGTTTAATTTTTACTAGACTGTAACTAATGTAATAGTATTTCTAATGCTATCTTTAAATGTAATATTCGAATTAGAAAAATTTGAATCAATGTATTTGTTTCTATTATGTATCAATTTACTAAATTTACTACCACATGAACTATTGAAAAGTATTTTTGAAATCGAATGTTACATTTAAAATTTCGAATGTGGATTTCAAGCTATGAACATTCAAAAACAAAAATCGGAAATAACATTCGTTTAACAAATTTGATGGGGTTTTATCCAAGATGAATGTCCACAGGACTATTTATTCGATCAAATGAATTGTACTTTCGACAAAGTCACCCATCCCTAGTTTAAAGGGACTTTGTAGTAATTTTTTTTTTTCTCCCTTGGATAAAATTGGAGTTCTTGTGTTGAACAAACCATTTATATTAAAATCTCATTGTGTTTACTGTCCCTTTAAGCTAGACTGGGCATTACAGTGTTCACAGACTAATCTACACATGAGACAGACAATGTAGCACATGATATCAGCTATAAGCTACCTTATCAAATAGTGCTATGTACAAGGAAAAGCCAAATCTATCCTTCAGAGTTATCTTGTCCGCTAGTGAATTGCAGAGTTCCATTGCTGTAGTGGCCGAATCCGTAAGGAGCGTCTTTGTGGTTCCATCCATAAAAGTGACCGGGAGCATGATTGGCTTTTTAGACTTTGTAGCCTAAAATGAAAAATAAAAACAATATGTCTCTTTAAAGTTTTTATTTAAACCAAGACATAATGTCACCAGCAAATTTACATTACATTGCCAGAGTGGGAACTATAATTTTCTCATTTCTTTTGTGTAATATTTTCAGAATAAAAATACATTCTTATGTGAACAAAATGACATATATTACCATCATGATAAAATATAGTCAAGCATGTTACTTAAAACAACTGCAAGCATGCAATAAATAAGTTACACAAAAAACAGAACCATTAATTTCTGATTTTTTTTTGTATGATATTTTAAAAGAGAAATACACTTTTTTATTTCAGTCAGTTGAGCAGTTTTCCAGCTAAGCATTCTGGGTAGAGAAATGTAAGTGTTGTTCATGTATATTAATAAAGTCAAAATGAAAACGTCATGATTACAATCATGTACGATCGGGTTGAATGACACCTCCCTGCTGATTGGCCGCGAGTCTGCAGGGGGCGGTGTTGCACCAGCAGCTCACAAGAGTTGCTGGTGCAATGCTGAATAAGGAGAGCATATTGCTCTCCGTATTCAGCGAGGTCTGTCGGACCTGATCCGCACTGTCGGATCAGGTCCGACAGACCTTTAATAAATAGGTCTCAATGAGTTCACTGTACTCCAATGGCCTCCACAGTCACCTGTCTGGGTATTGCTGAGTGGCATTGGATAAACTATATATGTGTCACATAAATTAATATTTCATTTTAGCTAATATCTACTTTGATATGAATTGATTTGGCTGTAGTCACAGCAGAGTATTTGTAAATGACTGAGAAGGGTGACCCCCCCCCCTTACTGATTAAAATACATTTCTAACAAACCTGAAGTATGGGAGTTTAAAACAGACAATTGTTCTCCAACCATAAGGTATAAGCTTGTGTTATATGATCTATATCAGGTTAAAATCTAATTTAAATTGACAAGATAAACGTTACCTAGAGATGCCCCCTGTGGACCGCAGCCTAGAAGTCTGCAAGTGATCAGTTCTTTGAAGCTAGCAAGATTTCAAGAGGACCAGCAATCTAAATAAGTCACACTTTAGTGCAAAATAGTACATACTGAGTGTCAATACATGAAGCTCAGACTTACGTCTATATGGAAGGCATGTGGAAGATGTGAAATTTCTAAATTTAGACAAATTGTCCATATAGTTTTTATATAAATTAATATTCCCAGATTGTATGAATAATATATATGAATCCAGGGGATACGTCACATGTTGCACAATATATATTAAATATGAAGTAGAGTGAACAAATAACTGTATTGGAGATATATAATGATATTGGTTCCAACAGAATTCTGCAGGTACGTATGGAATATGGAAATGACTGGTGATATAACAGAAGAATATTAAATATTATTAAACTTCCTAAATATTAATTATTAACATGGTACTAGAATTATTAAAATCCTTTTAAGTACCCTAGTAGAAATATGGTATACACTAAATATGGAATATACTGTATTTATATTAAAATGGAATGATGCTCAAATATAGATATGGCTATATGATTAGTTACATCAGACTGCTACTTACAGACTATATATATGATATAAAATAGTAGGAAATATATATCATATGTATATATATATATACATATATATAGATATTCTGTGTACCCATGGGAATTAAGCTAAGATTTGATTATGAGATTTGAACATAGGTGATTCCAAACGTTGTTAAATAAGCTATATATTGAATGGGTTAAATTTTCTGACTATTTATAAATTGATCTAGTATAATTCCTGTGTGATATTTAATAAGCAATTCATTTTGAGTAAAGGTTAATTTATAGGAATATTGTGTCCAAAATTCAGGGGATAATAGACAATATCTATTGAATAGTAATTAATCTAAATACCTCTATAGCCTGTGTTATATTTTAATATTGTATTAACAAATTGATATATATATATATATATATATATCTGGTCATATGTGATATTCAGTTACTACATACATATAGTCAATTTGTATATAAAGATTTACTGGTCAGAATTTAGGATTAATTTAATTTGAGATTAATTATTAATATTTATAATATTTTTATCGTCATAATTTCTAGATACCTCAATAGCATTTTGGAATACATTACAGAAATTATATAACGTTTCATTGAGGTGTATTGATAAGATTCTATTATATTAATTGGAGGTATTGCTGACCAAAATTTTATGATTGATTATTAATATTCATAATTCCATTAATCAAAAATATTGTTACGCAAATATATAACACACCAGATCTAAATCCAATAGAGCACCTTTGAGATGTGGTGGAACAGAAGACTCGCATCATGGATGTGCAGCGGACAAATCTGCAGCAACTGCGTGATGCTTTCATGTAAATATGGACCAAAATCTCTGAGGAATGTTTCCAACACCTTGTTGAATCTTTGCCATGAAGAATTAAGGCATTTCTGAAGGCAAAAGGTTGGACCGGTACTAGCAAGGTGTACCTAATAAAGTGGCTGGTGAATGTATATTTATGTGTTAATATGTGTATATACACATGTTAACACATTAATACAGTATATATGTATATAAGCATATACATATATATTTACTGAAAACACAGTCCCCATAGACAGTAATGTAAAGTCACTTTTCACTGCTGTTTTTTTTCTAACACCCCACACCTGCCACTTGTAACCCCTTATAACTGCATTTTGCAGTTATATTTAAAAAAAAGAACACCACTTAATTTTGGGCGCAATTGGGGGACATTTAGAAAATGAACATGAGATCTGATCTCTGGTTAATTTTCTGAGCGCTAATTGCTACCGCAAGCTTGTGGTAGCAATAGCCAGCCACTTGTAATGGCTGGTTATTTATCGAACGCTTGTAAATGGGTGATTTTGCCCGTTTACGGGCGCATAATAAATTAGCGATCCACTAATAATCTAGCCCTTAATATACTTTCCAATTTAGTTCTATTATGCAATTGTGCAGTTTTTTATATGCACACTTTCTGAGGCACCAGGTAATGAGCATGTGCAAGAGTAGACAGTATATGAATATATGTGTCAGTAATTGGCTGTTGGCTGTCACATGGTACAGGGAGCAGGGAAACTTTGAAATTTGAAACTTGTCAGAAACAAAAATAATATCAGGACAATATATTAGAAAAATATTAATACAGTATCAACATTTTTAAATTATCATTATTAATAATTGATAAGCCCATTCAAAAAGTGAAATAATATGTATCACTATTTGGTAAAACAATCCTTATAATTGTTTGATAATTTTGTCTTGCGAACATTGTTCATATATTTTGTGAACAATACCTTTTTTTATTATTATTTTATTCTAATAATTCATATTAGTTCAGTTTCACTAAGCAGGTTTTATCCATATTATGGCCTCAGATGAAATCAAAGGTGAGCACTTCCCTTAAGGAAAAAATGTCTGAAATGTGCTACCCAAGTAGTACAAAGCTGAGTATACAAATGCAAGAGCATTTTACGTTTTATGCAGGAATGTGTAGAGTATGGACTTTTCAATAAACTATAATCCAATGTGTTATAGTCAGATATTTTACCTGCAGCTCAAGCCAGCTGGGCGGCTGTGTCCTCGTGCCATTAGCAAATGTTCTTCTAAGCCTTTCTTCACAGTATGGTGCATACCCTGGAGGTCCCCCATTAATGAAGTTTCTTAAATACTGTAAAAGAAACAAAATAAAATGGGAATATAAGAAACAATGTACCCCTATTTGAGCAGTTGGGCAAATAGGACCTAGACCAAGGGCCCAGCATATAGGGGGGCCCACCAGTGGCATTTCCATGGCTCCTGGTGTGCTGCCTAAGCTCATAGTCACAGCCGGTTAAATGAGCTAGCATACTGGTTGTGAGCTGGAGCTGGTGGCTGAGCTGGTGGCCGTGTTATTGGTAAATAAGCAGTTAAGTGTAGGTGTAGTGGAGACCCTGGAGTGAGGACCCTGGCCTATCCTTAGAGTGGGGTTGCTTGAGTGAGGGCCTTGTGCCTGTATGTTGCTCTGGGGGCCCTAGAGTGTGGGGTCTGGTCCTTGAGGTTGGGGGTCCTTTCTGTGGCCCATGAGGTTGGAGGCCCTATCTCTGGAAGTTGGGGGGCCTGGTGGAGCCAGGGCAGGGAGGCAGACATGCTCATTAGCATACGTTTGCATAAAGTAATGTGGGCGTGAGATTGTGGGGGGCCCTTCCCTAATTTTTGCTCAGGGTCCTTGTTAGTCTCAGTCTGCCGCTGGGGATATAAAGTCTAATACAATTTTGGGCTGTTTACAGTCATATTCTAACAATACGTTCTACCTTTAGAGAATAAGCTCTCTGAGCAGAGCATGCTGTCAGAACAATTGTTGGAAAAAAATGCCTATTTTTGTATTACCCATTAATCATATGTTTGTGCAATATTATGTAGGCATGTGTATTTACTTATATATTCAGGTACACATATATACATATGGATATATATATATTATTAATTAGTATAAATATGTAGATATTAACTGATATTGCTTGTAAATATTTAACTGCTTATTCTAAAGGTTTTCGACATATATTTCTTCATATTCATATATGGTTCCGGTAAGTCTCTTATTCTATAAACATTAATGGGTTTTATAATAGTTGACTGTCAATAAGAGATATTGACTCGTTTGAAGAACCTTTTAACAAAATATATATTTACCTATTATAGCAATTACATACTATATAATAAAAGGCCAGTAATGTTTGTCAGATGCAGTCAAACAAACAAACGCACCCAGCTGCCAGTACCTAAGATGGAGGCAATAGTTAGAGGGGGGAGGGTTAGAGAGCTGTTTGATGGGGGATAAGGGAGGTTGGATGGTTAGGGGGATCCTACACTGCAGAAAAATAAAGATAGAGGGATAGGAATAGAGGGATAGGGATTAGGGATAGGAATAGAGGGATAGGGATTAGGGATAGAGGGATTATGGATAGGGATTAGGGATAGAGGGATTAGGGATAGAGGGATAGGGATAGAGGGATAAGGATACAGGGATAAGGATACAGGGAGAGGGATAGGAGAGATAGGGATTAGGGATAGAGGGATAAGGATAGAGGGATAGGGATAGAGGGATAAGGATAGAGGGAGAGGGATAGGAGAGATAGGGATTAGGGATAGAGGGATAGGTATAGAGGGATAAGGATAGAGGGATAAGGATAGAGGAAGAGGGATAGGAGAGAAAGGAATAGAGGGATAGGGATTTAGGGATAGTGTACATAGGCTTTAAGACTAGTGCTGTATAATTTATATAAATATTCTATGGATTATTTAGAATTTTTTTTACATGTTTTCTATGTAATATTTTAATAACGTGATGTAAGATAAGGAAATCTTCATGTGCGCTAACCTAAAACCATGCTAGGCCGAAGTCACATAGAATTTTTTAATCAAATATATATTTCCATATATAAATGTGTGATAATGTTAATGTAAAATGGATATCTATATTTATAGGAATAGATATACAGGTATAGGTATATATATATATATATATATATATATATATAGTAGAGAAAAGAGAGGTATATACAGAGCTAGAGAAACATGACACAAATACATCTAAATGAGATAAACATATACACAGCTAGGTGCTGAAATAAAATGTCCAATAATTGTTCACTTAATAAAGGAATCCACGTCTCCCTCACGTCTCCCGGACAAACCCTCAATCAGGTGGGAAACGGCACGGACGTCTTTTTTTTACTGTGCTGTTTTTCTTCCTGGCCGAGTTGCGCAGGACCGAGCTAAGGAGAGTGCTGTGGCTGCAGTGAGGCACATTATGTGACCGGCAGGGCTTACTGTTGAGACGTCTGGGACGTTTGAATTCCAAAAGAACACTCTGACAGTGATGTCATCATTATTCAAGCGACTCGGGCGGAATACCCACCCCCTCCTCTCAAGTGCTGTGCCGTTTCCTATCCGATTAAGAGTCTGTCCGGGAGACGTGAGGGTCATTTTCAAAACAGGGGAATCCTCTGACAGTGACGGCATTACTATCCGAACGACACGGTTGAAATACCCTCTCTTCTTAAGTGCCGTGCCTTACCTCATTTGATTGTCCATAAGTAGACTGAATGCCTTTCCTGGATTCCTTTATCAAGTGAACAATTATTGGACATTTTATTTCAGCACCTAGCTGTATATATGTTTATCTTATTTAGGTGTATTTGTGTCGTGTTTCTCTAGCGCTGTGTATACCTCTCTGTTCTCTACCATTTTTGCTTTTCAATACACAGAATTGGTCTTTGAGGGGCCCTTTTCTGTGTCTTTTTACACATTTAGCAGCCTATGAAATACCGCACAATACACCATCAGGTTTAGAGAACTGTAACTGGTGTTTCTCTATTCCTATCCATCTTTTGTCACTATATTCGCCCATATTATAGAATATCTGCTTATAGCATAGAAGTATTCCATTGCGCTACCATAAGATCACTTTTGTTGGGAATTTTGCGTCCTTTCAGAATTGTTTCTTTTTTGCGCTTGTTTCCTATATATATATATATAAATATGTATTTACAATAAAAATGACATTATTTAGACGTGTATATGTATGTACAGTATATATACAAAATAGCCCTTAGCAGTCAAACATCAGCAATGTAAATGGAACTGATGCCTCTAGATGGCAGTAATGCTTTACTATATGATAGGAATTTAAAGGGATATGAAAGACAATTTTTATTTTTTCATGATACAGGTAGAGCATGTCATTTTAAGCAACTTTCTAATTTATATCTATTATCAATTTTTATCCATTCTCTTGATATATTTTGTTGAAAAGCAGGGACGTAAGCTCAGGAGCGTGCACATGTCTGGAGCACTATAAGGCAGCAGTTTTACAAGAATGTTATGCATTTACAAGAGCACTAGAGGGCAGCACTATTCGCTGTCATGCAGTGTTCCAGATACTTATCTAGGTGTCTCTTAAACACAGAATATCACGGCAATCAAACAAATATGATCCTAGTGGTAAATTGAGAACTTTTTAAAAATTGACTGCTCTGTCTGAATCCCAAGAGAAATTTTTTGTGTTTCCAATCCATTTAAATAACTCATCGAAGGCACCCATTCTTTTTTAAAAGAGGCATGAAACCCAAAAGTTTTTCTTTCATAATTCAGACAGAACATACAATTTTAAACAACTTTCCAATTTACACCTATTATCAATTTTCCTTTATTCTTTTGGTATCATTTGTTAAAGAGCAGGGATGTATGCTCAGGAGAATGCACATGTCGAGAGAGCTATATGGTAGCAGTTTTGCAGTAAAGTTATCTATTTGCAAGAGAACTAAATGTCAGCATTATTTCTTGCTATGTAATGCTCCAGGGCCTAACTAGCTATCTCTTCAACAATCAATACCATGTGAGTGAAGCAAATTTGATAATAGAAGTATATTGGGAAAACAAATGAAATTGCATGCTCTGCCTAACGATCAATATATTTTTGGGGGGCTTTAAACTTGAGGCTAATAACAGTGAATTAAATGTATGTTGTTGTTGATGTTCAGTGTTTTCTGATTGATCATATCCTTACACATAAAAAGAAAGCATCTACACATTTAAATGCAATCACTTTGATTTAGTAAATTAGTCATACACACTGAAGACTTTTGCTTACTTTGACAAACTTTTCCGATGGTGCAAAGCATCCTACACACAGAGACATGAGAATCCAACCACGGGCGTGACTGCTTTTGGAGGGATTCTGGGTGAGTTGCTTTGAGATTTGGCAGTATATTTCATCTCTGAAAACAAAACAGTGCACATAAATGTCAAGAGAACTATACAGCCATTGTCACAATGTACAGAGCAACATATGAGAGATAATTTATACCTTAGCTTTTGGTATTGTCTGTCCGTCTATCTGTCTATCTATCTATCTATCTATCTATCCATCCATCCATCTATGTATCTATCAATCCATCCATCTCTTTTTATTTAAGGAACACTACAGTCAAAATTAAACTTGATGCAGATAGAGCACGCAATTTTAAATAACATTCCAATTCACTTCAATTATCAAAATATGCACACTTGCCGGGGCACCAGATCCAACTGTCTTGGTTTTATATAAAAATAACATAAATTATGCTTACCTGATAATTTCATTTTCTTCCATGGGAAAGAGTCCACAGCCGCATTCATAACTTGTGGGAAATAAGAACCTGGCCACCAGGAGGAGGCAAAGACACACCAGCCAAAGGCTCAAATACTCCTCCCACTTCCCCTATCCCCCAGTCATTCTGCCGAGCAACAAGGAACAGTCGAAGAAATATCAAGGTGAAAGGGTGCCAGAAGACTATACACGAAAAGCGCCTCAAAAAACGGACGGGGGGCTGTGGACTCTTTCCCACAGAAGAAAATGAAATTATCAGGTAAGCATAATTTATGTTTTTCTTCCTAATGGGAAAGAGTCCACAGCCACATTCATTACTCGTGGGAAAATTATACCCAAGCCAAAGAGGACACTGAATGCTAAGAACGGGAGGGTAAGAGGCAGCCCAATCTGACAGCACCAGGACTTAACCACATCCCATAAATAAAAAAGTCCTGATTCATCCAAAAACATGAAGAAAAAAGGGCCCCAAGGACACAAATGATAGTCCCAAGCCTGGGTAAAAACCACATGCAACACCACCTAGCCAACAGGTCTCGAAGCTTACTATCGCCCAAAGGCAGATCCCATACACACGCCCCCATAAGGGAACCCTGACCAGCAACTCCCCAATGGAAGAAGCAAGGTAGAGGAATAACTAACCATAACCCTGTCTTCCAAAAGACAGATCAAACTAGTTCGGGAGACTCCAGAAAGCCTCATTAGATGCCAGAAAAAAATGGCATCATCAGCCAAATCCGACCAAGTCAGAGACCAAAAGAGAACAAAAAGTATCTTGAGAAAAAGAAAACCGCACAGACAACTGAGTAGCACGCCATAGTGCAGCCACAGATAAAGGGACAAAAAAACCCTTGTCCAGCTCCCCGGCTGGAGGGAACCAAGGAGTTCGCCTCAAACCGAAAAAGAGACCTAGGTGCCTCCCTACGAGAACCCCGCAGTTCGGGAGAAAAGGAAAGTTCCTAGACAAAACACCCCTCCATGGAGGGAAAATTCAGAGATCCCAACCCCTTCCGAGAGCTCAGAGAGCACCTCAACAGGGACCCACTGCATCCAAAAGAAACAAAGGCAGCTGAAAGTCAAAAGATGACCAGAACCACAGCTTAGGATCCTGAGATAACCAGGGATGTGCTCAACTACCGCAGAACCGCTGCAAAAAGGGCCGCCCACACATGGAAGACGAACCTGTCAATGACCCCCCCCTTGAACGAGAGGGAGGAAACACATAAGAAGGGGACCAGGCTCTCTAAAGAGAGAAAAAGAAGAACCCCTTTAAGATGCAACCTGAATACCGGAGGGAAAAAACGGGACAAGCATAGACAGAGCTATACCAACACCACCCGGAACCCATCCCTAACCCAGATCCACAAATAGACCTGAAGAAGAGGACCCCAACCAAAATTTCGGTCAGACACTCCTCACCCGAGGAAGGAACCCAAAAAAACGGGAACTCTCGTAAAACCCTAAGAAAGGACCACAAAAAAAACGCAGAACCGATCTCAAGGTGATAGAACCCACGACACAGAGCTAGACTCCGCGACATTCAGAAACTAGGGTCCCACGTCAGTGCCCAAACCTAAGAGGGTGGATAAAATTCTGGAAAAAAACAGAACCAGAACCGAAACGAAAAAAGGCGACCCCATAAAACCAGGTTCCAGCTAGAAGAGACCTCCAGCAGCGAAGAAAGCGAACCAGGCCCCCACGTGGCAAGTCACAGGCTAGCCACCCCACAGCACCACTGCTGGATCACAGAGAATGCAGGCATTATCCCACATCTTGTGTACCAATCAAGCGCTCCACCACTAGTCCACGAAGGGGATCCATTAAAAGCGGAACAAAACGAGGTCCAGAGACCCTAGGAGTCTAAACCACCCAAAGGGTAGCAAGAAGACCAAGGCCGAAAAACCGCCCTCGCGTAGAAGGCCCTGCACCCCTGAAAGGAGAGCCAGAATCAACTCGGCGGAAGCCACTGACCAAGCCCTGGAATTAGAGTGGCACACCCAATCTCTCCCGGTATGCGGACCCGAAGGTCCGGATGTAGATATATAGTGTAGTTTATGAAAACAAAAAATATTAAATAAAACAAAACACTCAAGGTCCCGCCGGACCCGCCAGGCGCAACATGCATCACTGACAACCCAACAAAGAGCACATAAACTCCGGACCCAACAGTCCGCGAGCAACTTCCAAGGAAGTAATAAACAGCAAGTCCATCCCAGAAATTCCCGAAGGAATAATCGAATAAAAAACAAAATATCCTAACCGTATGAAAGAAAATAAGGCAGCCCAAGGCATCCACCAAAAAAACTCTGGGAAAGGACATGAGCAACCGAAAGGAGAAGATTAACATCCCCAATAGTCTAGCTCGAAGCACCATTTGAGGACAGATTCCCCGACTGATAGAGGAGAGGGTCCCCCAATAAGTTGAAAAGACGACGGAGTAGAAAGCGCAGCCACGCGATTCAATAACGAAAGGTGCAACATGGAGGAATATTCACCCCCGGAGGAAACTGAATAGATCCAACCGAGGTCTGGACACCCGGGATAGCCGGGCAAGAAAACAACAGCGCAGAAACCTCCGGGTCCTGCAGGTGAACCAGCACCATCAATATATTGAAGCAGAAATGACCCGCCATCTTTAGGGGAAACAAACTACCCTGTGCGGAGGGAGAAATAACATTAGGGTTACCCGCAAATGTAGAGGAAGGGTGCTGTTGGGAATCCGCCGTTTTAGGGACAGAGCCCCCAGAGGCTGATGGCTTAATAGGCCCCTAGTTCCCCTGAGCCCGAGGAACCAGGTGCTCTAAGAAGGCACAAGAGACAGGACTGATAAACTTGCATCAGTGGGGCCGAAGCACCTTCCTCACAAGGAAAGAATCGGAATCAGAAACAGCAGTCTCAGCTTCAGAATCCTCCATGGTTAAAACCAAAGAGAAAAATAGGACTATATAAAAAAAACAAATGGCACCTGACACCAATGGCTGGGGCACTCACCACTTCATATGACCAGATCCAAACAAAGCAGAAAGTCCTCGTTGCCACACGGTAAGGAATGTGGAAGCGTAAAAACCCAGCGTAACAACGCCCGGTCATAAGTGAACCGTAAAGTCCAAAAAAAAGCGCGCCAGAAAAAGGCGGCAACTATGCCCCACTAAATCCTCCAAGCAATTCTCCTGTCTCAGCCCCAGAGCCGATACCCACTACACAAAGCAGGGAGATCACATAAGAAACATGATTAAGGAACCCCACCCTGTTCACAAATCCCCCCTAAGGAAGGAATTATCCCTTGATTCCAAGATCCGTACAGAGGAGTCTCACTGAGACCCATACCTATCTATCACATAACAACATAACATTCATATTGATAAAATGAAACGATTTTACCGGAATCTACACCGTGGAACAGGAACACAGCCCTTCAAGTGTGACGGATAGTAGCATCACCTCCGTCATGGACTTGATAGAAGACTAGAATATGAGTCGGGATGGTGTTTCTGAAAGAACTGCCACTGCATCTCCGGGCTCTAACATTCGCCCAGGCTCTCACTGAGAGACTAACAGGACTACTTAAAACTCCTGTCCCATTGAGAAGAGTACTACCCTCCATGAGAGACACACTTTATGTAAAAATTAATAAAAGTACTTTCTTTAAAAAATAAAATTTCTGACACTTCTCTGCCAACCTCCTGGGACAAAAGGCAAAGAATGACTGGGGGATAGGAGAAGTCGGAGGAGTATTTGAGCCTTTGGCTGGTGTGTCTTTGCCTCCTCCTGGTGGCCAGGTTCTTATTTCCCACAAGTAATGAATGCAGCTGTGGACTCTTTCCCATTAGGACTAAAATTCCCAAACATACAGCACTGTCACCTTTTTCACCTGAAGTATACAATGGAATAGTCTGTAATTAAATCTAAATCATACATGTCTATTTATCAGTTTCCAGAGTTATGTAACTAAGCTTGTGCATACAACAACCAATCTAACCTCAGTGCTGGCCTCAAAATGCCATTTCCAATGATAAAATGGAGTTTCTCCAGGTTAGATGTGGGACGATCTTCCAGCATACTGTTTCCCTGCAGTGTGGACTCTCCATCATGAAGCCTTTTTGTCACCTATCTCAAGAAAAGCAAGAAGGGAAGAATGATGTGTATTAAATACAAACAAGGGCATCCATCATATTAAATCATCAAAAAGCTTTAGAAACCATCTGTAAAAACAGCATATTATATTCTATAGTGGATACTTATTCTATGGAGACTAAAAGGCCTTAACGCTGATTTTTCACTACCGCTGCTATTACGAGTATTGTAGGTATAGCTGTACCGCACACCTTTTTGGCCGTCACGCAATGTAACTATCGCACTTTTCAAAAAGACCTTTTTCAATGGGACTTCCATAGCGCTGGTATTAAGAGTTTGCCTGTATGGCCAAAATGTGAGCGGTACAGCCTATAACTACAAGATCTGTACCGCCACCTGAAAGTCAGTAGTTATGAGTTTTACGCTACAAAGCTGTAGCATAAAACGCATAACTAAAGTGTTACAAAGTACACTAACACCCATAAACTACCTATTAACCCCTAAACCGAGGCCCTACCACATTGCAAACACTAAAATAAAATTATTAACCCCTAATCTGCTGCTCCGGACATCGGCGTCACTATAATAAACATATTAACCCCTAAACCTCCACACTCCCGCATCGCAAACACTAGTTAAATATTATTAACCCCTAATCTGCTGCCCCCAATGTCGTCGCCACCTACATACACTTATTAACCCCTAATCTGCTGTCCCTAACATCGCCGCAACCTACATTACTGTTATTAACCCCTAATCTGCTGCCCCCAATGTCGCCGCCACTATACTGAAGTTATTAACCCCTAAACCTAACCATAAGTCTAACCCTAACCCTAACACCCACTAACTTTAACATAATTAAAATAATTCCAAAAAAAATGACAATACCTAAATTTTTCCTATTAAAAAATAAATAAATACTTACCTGTAAAATAAAACCTAAGCTAGCTACAATATAACTAATAGTTATATTGTATCTAGCTTATGTTTTATTTTTATTTCACAGGTAAGTTTTTATTTATTTTAACTAGGTTGATTAGTTAGTAAATAGTTATTAACTATTTACTAACTACCTAGTAAAAATAAATACAAATTTACCTGTGAAATAAAACCTGTCTTACAGTTAAACCTAACATTACACTAAAATTAAATAAATTACATTAATAAAATACAATTAACTAAATTACAAAAAACCCCACTAAGTTACACAAAATAAAAAAGAAATTATCAAATATTTAAACTAATTACACCTAATCTATCAAAATAAAAAAGCCCCCCAAAATAATAAAACCCCTAGCCTAAACTAAACTGCCAATAGCCCTTAAAAGGGCCTTTTGCGGGGCATTGCCCCAAAGAAATCAGCTCTTTTACCTGGAAAATAAAAATACAAACAACCCCTCAACAGCAAAACCCACCACCCACACAACCAACCCCCCCAAATAAAAACCTACCTAAAAAACCTAAGCTCCCCATTGCCCTGAAAAGGGCATGTGGATGGGCATTGCCCTTAAAAGGGCATTCAGCTCTTTTACATTCGCCCAAACCCTAAGCTAAAAATAAAACCCACCCAATAAACCCTTAATAAAACCTAACACTAACCTCCGAAGATCCACTTACAGTTTTGGAAGACCGGACATCCATCCTCATCCAGCCGGTAGAAGTCTTCATCCAAGCGGCAAGAAGTCCTCAACGAAGCCGGGAGAAGGCTTCATCCAAGCGGCAAGAAGTCGTCCTCCAGGCGGGCAGAAGTCTTCATCTTCTATCTTCATCCTTCCGACGCGGAGCGGCTCCATCATCAAGACATCCGGTGCGGAGCATCCTCTTCATACGGTACCAGCCGTACACTGAAGGATCCCTTTAAGGGACGTCATCCAAGATGGCGTCCCTTGAATTCCGATTGGCTGATAGAATTCTATCAGCCAATCGAAATTAAAGGGTAAAAAATCCTATTGGCTGATACAATCAGCGAATAGGATTGAGCTCCCTTTCTATTGGCTGATTGGAACAACCAATAGAATGCAAGCTCAATCCCATTTTTTACCCTTTAATTCCGATTGGCTGATAGAATTCTATCAGTCAATCGGAATTCAAGGGACACCATCTTGGATGATGTCCCTTAAAGGGAACCTTCAGTGTACGGCTGGGACCGTATGAAGAGGATGCTCCACGCCGGATGTCTTGAAGATGGAGCCGCTCCGCGTCGGAAGGATGAAGATAGAAGATGCCGTCTAGATGAAGACTTCTGCCCTTCTGGAGGACGACTTCTTGCCGCTTGGTTGAAAACTTCTCCCGGCTTCGTTGAGGACTTCTTGCTGCTTGGATGAAGACTTCTCCCGGCTGGATGAGGATGGATGTCCGGTCTTCCAAAACTGTAAGTGGATCTTCAGGGGTTAGTGTTAGGTTTTATTAAGGGTTTACTGGGTGGGTTTTATTTTTAGCTTAGGGTTTGGGCAATGTAAAAGAGCTAAATGCCCTTTTAAGGGCAATGCCCATCCAAATGCCCTTTTCAGGGCAATGGGGAGCTTAGGTTTATTTAGGTAGGTTTTTATTTGGGGGGTTGGTTGTGTGGGTGGTGGGTTTTACTGTTGGGGGGTTGTTTGTATTTTTTACAGGTAAAAGAGCTGATTTCTTTGGGGGAATGCCCCGCAAAAGGCCACTTTAAGGGCTATTGGCAGTTTAGTGTAGGCTAGGGTTTTTTTTATTTTGGGGGGCTTTTTTATTTTTATAGGGCTATTAGATTAGGAGTAATTGGTTTTTATTTTTGATAATTTCTTTTTTAATTTTGTGTAATTTAGTGTTTATTATTTTTTGTAATTTAGATAAATGTATTTTTTTAATATAATTTATTTAATTTAATGTTAGGTGTTAGTGTAACTCAGTTTAGGTTTTATTTTACAGGTAAATTTGTATTTATTTTAACTATGTAGCTAGTAAATAGTTTATAACTATTTACTAACTAGTCTACCTAGTTAAAATAAATACAAAGCTGTGAAATAAAAATAAACCCTAAGCAAGATACAATGTAACTATTAGTTATAATGTAGCTAGCTTAGGGTTTATTTTACAGATAGGTATTTAGTTTTAAAAAGGAATTATTTAGTTATTAATATTAGGTTTTATTTAGATTTATTTTAATTATATTTAAGTTAGGGGTGTTAGGGTTACATTAGTGTTAGGGTTAGACTTAGGGTTAAAGGTTAATATATTTATTTAGTATTAGTGATGTGGGAGGCCAGAGGTTTAGGGGTTAATACCTTGAGTATAGTGGCGGCGACGCTGGGGGCGACAGATTAGGGGTTAATAAATTTATGTAGTTGGCGGCGACATTGGGGGCGGCAGATTAGGGGTTAATAAATGTATGTAGGTGGCGGCGCCATTGTGGGCGGCAGATTAGGGGTTAATAAGTGTAATGCAGGTGTCAGCGATGTCTGGGGCGGCAGATTAGCGGTGTTTAGACTTGGGGTTTATGTTAGGGTGTTAGGTGTAAATATATACGTTTTCTTTCCCCATAGACATCAATGGGGCTGCGTTACGGAGCTTTACGCTGCTTTATTGCAGGTGTTAAGCTTTTTTTTAGCCGGCTCTCCCCATTGATGTCTATGGGGAAATCGTGCATGAGCACGTCAAAGCAGCTCAAAGCAGCGCTGGTATTTGTGTGTGGTATGGAGCTCAACACAGCCATATCGCCAGCAAACGCTGGGTTTTTGCAAACCTGTAATACCAGCGCTATTAAAGGTGAGCGGTGACAATAACTTGCAAGTTATTAGCGAGACACTCATTACGCAAAACTCGTAATCTGGCTGAACATCTTGTTATTACATTTATTATTGTTGTAGACAAACTAAAAAGTAGTGCTTAAAGGTATATGAAACTCATATGTTTTCTTTCATGATTCAGATAGAGCAGGCAATTTTATGCACCTTTCTAATTTAATATAAATTTTTCTTCATTATCTTGGTATCTTTATTTGAAAAGCAGGAATGTAAGCTTAGGAGCCGGCCATTTTTGGTTCAGAACCTGGGTAGCGCTTGCTGATTGGTGGCTAGACTTGCTGATTGTTGGCTAAATGTAGCGACCAATCTGCAAGCGCTACCCAGGGTGCTACACCAAAAAGGGCCAGCTTAATGGGCCTATGCTTCTTATTTGCCATCAAAATCTTTGTTTCTATGCTACTACGTGTGGTATGGTGATAAGGTCTACTCCACACCTGAGATTACACCCAGAGTGAATACAGTTCCATTAGGTGACTGCAATCTAATAATCACCTGATATCTTAATTAAAAAGAGAGAGCATTCTACCTTTAAAATAGTGCAGACAATTAATAGAGAAAAGAAGCAACCTCATAGCACACACAAGATAAACTCATATATATTCCAGCTGAGGATATGAGCAAACAATAAAACTTAGCTGTTATTAAGCAACATCATAAAGAATTGTTTTGCACCAACTATAGAGAAAAAAGATAAGTAAAAACCTGTTCATTTCCCATTAAAGGGACAGTAAACACCAGAATTTTTTTTTTGTTTTAAAAGATAGATAATCCCTTAATTACCCAATCCCCAATTTTGCATAACCAGCACAGTTATAATAATATAATTTTTACCTCTGTGATTACCTTGTATCTAAGCCTCTGCAAACTGCCCCCTTATTTCAGTTCTTTTGACTGACTTGCATTTTTAGCCAATCAGTGCTGACTCCTAAGAGCTTCACATGCTTGAGCTCAATGTTATCTATATGAAAACCATGAACTAATGCCCTCTAGTGGTGAAAAACTGTCAAAATGCTTTCAGATTAGAGGCAGTCTTCAAGGCCTAAGAAATTAACATATGAACCTCCTAGATTTAGCTTTCAACTAAGAATACCAAGAGAACAAAGCAAAATTGGTAATAAAAGTAAATTGGAAAGTTGTTTAAAATTACATGCCCTATTTAAATCATGAAAGTTATTTTTTTTACTTTACTGTCCCTTTAAACAAAACAGAAAGTCAAAGACAGCGTAACAATCGAAATCACTCACAAGTAAATGAGGTCAGCACAAAATGGGTTATTACCCCCAATGGCACGTGTACAGCAAGTACAAAGGATCCATATAAATGCGCTAATTTGAGAATAACCCTGAAGAGCTTAATATTAGAAATACTATTTAATTTACTCACTGTACCCATATTAATTATTTAAAACCACTTGGTATTTCCATGTTATCCTCCTAAAGGATGTATTAAACAATCTCAAAAAATAACAATTAATGTCATAGCCAAAGGCAAATATAGGAGGAGAGAGAGCCGCCAGATGCAGTTTTCCCCAATAATTTTATCAGGGCATATCCCCCAAAGTATTTATAGCATTCATAAACCGATAGATTACAAGTGGAGCACTATTTAACGCTCCCGCTCCGGCGCTAGAAGTAAACTTTTGCGCGACGTTGGGATGCATTCGTATTGTTGAAAGTAAACTGTTTTTGCTTGCGTCCTAACCTGACACACAAACAAAAAACAAACTTAGAATATCCCATATGCAATAACCCACCCAAAGCAGTCAATGGAGCAAAAAAAGTGGAAAAAAACTAGCATCCTACTCGTGCGTAAACATGATCGCATATTCTTAAGTGCGCTAACCCGACATTAAATCATGAACATTTCACATTCAGATTTTCTTCACATAGCAGAATATGTTCTATTTATTCATAAATACATATTTCTATATATATCTGACGGTATAGCTATACATATATATATATATAAACAAAGTGTGGAGAAGCGCACAAGAAAGCACCCCTAGTGAAGCCTGTTTATATTAGTACAATAAACAATGCGAATAAAATTAAACCACTCACGTGATTCAACCTCAACCAATATGAGGTATAGATAAGACACTGATTATAGTTGATCTCTCCTTCTGCTCTCCTTTTCAACTTCCCATTGAAGTCCCTTTGCTCTTTGGCTGTCGCTGTACAGTCTCTCGGCTAGATTTGGAGTTTTGTCGGTAACGACCCGCGTAGCTAACGCCGGCTTTTTTCTGGCCGCACCATAAAAATAACTCTGGTATTGAGAGTCCACATAAAGGCTGCGTTAGGCTCCAAAAAAGGAGCGTAGAGCATATTTAACGCAGCTTCAACTCTCGATACCAGAGTTGCTTACGCAAGCGGCCAGCCTCAAAAACGTGCTCGTGCACGATTCCCCCATAGGAAACAATGGGGCTGTTTGAGCTGAAAAAAAACCTAACACCTGCAAAAAAGCCGCGTTCAGCTCTTAAAGCAGCCCCATTGTTTGCTATGCGTAAACACTTCCTACGTCTGCACCTAACACCCTAACATGTACTCCGAGTCTAAACACCCCTAACCTTACACTTATTAACCCCTATTCTGCCGCCCCCGCTATCGCTGACCCCTGCATATTTTTTTAACCCCTAATCTGCCGCTCCGTAAACCGCCGCTACTTACATTATCCCTATGTACCCCTAATCTGCTGCCCCTAACACCGCCGACCCCTATATTATATTTATTAACCCCTAATGTGCTCCCCACAACGTTGCCTCCACCTGCCTACACTTATTAACCCCTAATCTGCCGACCGGACCTGAGCGCTACTATAATAAAGTTATTAACCCCTAATCCGCCTCACTAACCCTATAATAAATAGTATTAACCCCTAATCTGCCCTCCCTAACATCGCCGACACCTAACTTCAAACATTAACCCCTAATCTGCCGACCGGAGCTCACCGCTATTCTAATAAATGTATTAACCCCTAAAGTTAAGTCTAACCCTAACACTAACACCCCCCTAAATTAAATATAATTTTAATCTAACGAAATTAATTAACTCTTATTAAATAAATTATTCCTATTTAAAGCTAAATACTTACCTGTAAAATAAATCCTAATATAGCTACAATATAAATTATAATTACATTGTAGCTATTTTAGGATTAATATTTATTTTACAGGTAACTTTGTATTTATTTTAACCAGGTACAATAGCTATTAAATAGTTAAGAACTATTTAATAGTTACCTAGCTAAAATAATTACAACATTACCTGTAAAATAAATCCTAACCTAAGTTACAATTAAACCTAACACTATACTATCATTAAATTAATTAAATAAAATACCTACAATTACCTACAATTAAACCTAACACAACACTATCAATAAATTAATTAAATACAATATCTACAAATAACTACAATGAAAGAAACTAACTAAAGTACAAAAAATAAAAAAGAACTAAGTTACAAAAAATAAAAAAATATCTACAAACATAAGAAAAATATTACAACAATTTTAAACTAATTACACCTACTCTAAGCCCCCTAATAAAATAACAAAGACCCCCAAAATAACAAAATGCCCTACCCTATTCTAAATTACTAAAGTTCAAAGCTCTTTTACCTTACCAGCCCTGAACAGGGCCCTTTGCGGGGCATGCCCCAAGAAGTTCAGCTCTTTTGCCTGTAAAAAAAACATACAATACCCCCCCCCAACATTACAACCCACCACCCACATACCCCTAATCTAACCCAAACTCCCCTTAAATAAACCTAACACTAAGCCCCTGAAGATCTTCCTACCTTATGTTCACCATACCAGGTTCACCGATCCGTCCTGAAGAGCTCCTCCGATGTCCTGATCCAAGCCCAAGCGGGGGGCTGAAGAGGTCCATGATCCGGCTGAAGTCTTCATCCAAGCGGGAGCTGAAGAGGTCCATGATCCGGATAAAGTCTTCATCCAAGTGGGAGCTGAAGAGGTTCATGATCCGGATGAAGTCTTCTATCAACGGCATCTTCAATCTTCTTTCTTCGGGAGCCATCATCTTCCATCCGACGCGGAACATCCTCTTCTCCCGACGCCTACTAGCCGAATGAAGGTTCCTTTAAGGGACGTCATCCAAGATGGCGTCCCTCGAATTCCGATTGGCTGATAGGATTCTATCAGCCAATCGGAATTAAGGTAGGAAAATTCTGATTGGCTGATGGAATCAGCCAATCAAAATCAAGTTCAATCCGATTGGCTGATCCGATCAGCCAATCAGATTGAGCTCGCATTCTATTGGCTGTTCCGATCAGCCAATTGAATGCGAGCTCAATCTGATTGGCTGATCGGATCAGCCAATCGGATTGAACTTGATTCTGATTGGCTGATTCCATCAGCCAATCAGAATATTCCTACCTTAATTCCGATTGGCTGATAGAATCCTATCAGCCAATCGGAATTCGAGGGACGCCATCTTGGATGACGTCCCTTAAAGGAACCGTCATTCTTCAGTTGGACGTCGCCGGATGAAGATGGGTCCGCGTCGGAGGTCTTCAGGATGGAGCCGGTCCTCATCGGATGAAGATAGAAGATGCCGCTTGGAAGATGATGGTTGCCGGTCCGGATCTACTCTTCTTCCCGGATAGGATGAAGACTTTGGAGCCTCTTCTGGACCTCTTCAGCCACCGGATGATGGATCTCCAGCCCCCGCTTGGGTTGGATGAAGATTTTGGAGCCAGGACGGATCGGTGATACCTGGTGAGGTGAAGACAAGGTAGGATGATCTTCAGGGGCTTAGTGTTAGGTTTATTTAAGGGGGGTTTGGGTTAGATTAGGGGTATGTGGGTGGTGGGTTGTAATGTTGGGGGGGGTATTGTATGTTTTTTTTTACAGGCAAAAGAGCTGAACTTCTTGGGGCATGCCCCGCAAAGGGCCCTGTTCAGGGCCCTGTTCAAGAGCTTTGAACTTTAGTAATTTAGAATAGGGTAGGGCATTTTTTATTTTGGGGGTCTTTGTTATTTTATTAGGGGGCTTAGAGTAGGTGTAATTAGTTTAAAATTGTTGTAATATTTTTCTTATGTTTGTAAATATTTTTTTATTTTTTGTACTTTAGTTAGTTTATTTCATTGTAGTTATTTGTACATATTGTATTTAATTAATTTATTGATAGTGTAGTGTTAGGTTTAATTGTAGGTAATTGTAGGTATTTTATTTAATTAATTTAATGATAGTATAGTGTTAGGTTTAATTGTAACTTAGGTTAGGATTTATTTTACAGGTAATTTTGTAATTATTTTAACTAGGTAACTATTAAATAGTTCTTAACTATTTAATAGCTATTGTACATGGTTAAAATAATTACAAAGTTGCCTGTAAAATAAATATTAATCCTAAAATAGCTACAATGTAATTATAATTTATATTGTAGCTATATTAGGATTTATTTTACAGGTAAGTATTTAGTTTTAAATAGGAATAATTTATTTAATAAGAGTTAATTAATTTTGTTAGATTAAAATTATATTTAATTTAGAGGGGTGTTAGTGTTAGGGTTAGACTTAGCTTTAGGGGTTAATACATTTATTAGAATAGCCGTGAGCTCCGGTCGGCAGATTAGGGGTTAATGTTTGAAGTTAGGTGTCGGCGATGTTAGGGAGGGCAGATTAGGGGTTAATACTATTTATTATAGGGTTAGTGATGCGGATTAGGGGTTAATAACTTTATTATAGTAGCGGTGCGGTCCGGTCGGCAGATTAGGGGTTAATAAGTGTAGGCAGGTGGAGGCGACGTTGTGGGGGGCAGATTAGGGGTTAATAAGTATAATACAGGGGTCGGCGGTGTTAGGGGCAGCAGATTAGGGGTACATAAGTATAACGTAGGTGGCGGTCGGCAGATTAGGGGTTAAAAAAATTTAATCGAGTGGCGGCGATGTGGGGGGACCTCGGTTTAGGGGTACATAGGTAGTTTATGGGTGTTAGTGTACTTTAGAGCACAGTAGTTAAGAGCTTTATGAACCGGCGTTAGCCCAGAAAGCTCTTAACTACTGACTTTTTTCTGCGGCTGGAGTTTTGTCGTTAGAATTCTATCGCTCACTTCAGCCACGACTCTAAATACCGGAGTTAGAAAGATCCCATTGAAAAGATAGGATACGCAAATGACGTAAGGGGATCTGCGGTATGGAAAAGTCGCGGCTGAAAAGTGAGCGTTAGACCCTTTTTTGAGTGACTCCAAATACCGGAGTTAGCCTAAAACCAGCGTTAGGAGCCTCTAACGCTGGTTTTCACGGCTAACGCCAAACTCCAAATCTAGGCCTCTGTGTCTCCAGACTGGGATATGGAAATCAATCCACTTATAGACTCATAGGCCGGTAGGATTGTTTGGGGGCAGTAATTAGATGAGGTACCTTTAATGCCTTGTTTGGTTTGGGATTAGTCGTCATAACATGTAAACAATCACCAGGACAGAACGGTGCAGAAAAAGCAAATGACAAATCCTTCTCCTGCCCTTTAAAGAAACTCTGTGCTCAGAGATGCACTAGTAAAACACAACACCTCCTTATTGCTCATCTGCATCCTCAACTCTCTGTACCATGTGATTACTGCAGTCACATGAGGTACCTCATCTAATTACTGCCCCCAAACAATCCTACCGGCCTCTGAGTCTATAAGTGTATTGATTTCCATATCCCAGTCTGGAGACACAGAGACTGTACAGCTACAGCCAAAGAGCAAAGGGACTTCAATGGGAAGTTGAAAAGGAGAGCAGAAGGAGAGATCAACTATAATCAGTGTCTTATCTATACCTCATATTGGTTGAGGTTGAATAACGTGAGTGGTTTAATTTTATTTGCATTGTTTATTGTACTAATATAAACAGGCTTCACTAGGGGTGCCTTCTTGTGCGCTTCTCCACACTTTGTTTTTCCAGAAATCCCCCGGGGAGAATCCGCTTGTCCAAGAGGATACTCTCAATTACCAGACGAAGCAGCAGAGAACTTATAGGCACTTGGGAACTGTTACAAGAGTGGTCAATAACTGACTTTGTTGTCAACATGCTGGACTAGGTCTGTATCCTAGTGATATGAGTTTTTGTGTTCTTTGTATAATTATAATATACTATACTTAAATTGTGTATATGCTTATATAATAATATCCTAACAGAGTACACGTATCATTGGTGTCCAGGTACATTACCTTTTATCTAGCTATACATTCCTAAGCACAGATATACTTTCTTTTATATATATATATATATATATATATATATATACAGTAGAAAACCAAGTTCCAAAAGGAGAAATGGAAAACCGGAGACATCAGGCTTAGAAACAGATTTTTTATTCAGCAACAGTTGCCAGGTGCATAGGTGAATAACTCAATGATCACCTGACACGTTTCGCGCATGCGCACATGCGCTTCATCAGAGGCTCTGATGAAGTGCATGTGCGCATGCGCAAAACGCGTCAGGTGATCATTGAGTTATTCACCTATGCACCTGGCAACTGTTGCTGAATAAAAAATCTGTTTCCAAGCCTTAAGTCTCCGGTTTTCCATTTCTCCTTTTGGAACTTGGTTTTCTGCATTCAGCGGATTGGATACCGCTCCTCTGGTTTACTGGGGACTTTTGCCCTGCAACCCACTTATATTGCTGCCTAATGGCTCTCCTGCTGACTTCATCAACAAGCGCCTACCACTAGCGCTGTCGCTCTGACGTCAGAGCGTTCCAGTACCACGTGACTGCGGCTGAATCAGCGTGCTGTGTCCATTCCCTGACGGGACCGGGGTATCTACCTAACGGGACACGCCGGTGGATGTTGGACGCGACTGTCTTCTACTCAGACCGCCAGGTACCACAGGATCTTTACAACATTGCTCAAGCGGGACTCAGCTAAGTATCACTATTTTACTTGTACCACAACTTGGTTAACCTCTTCACTGCTCTGGAACTTTATGTCTACTTGATTTGTTGGGTACCAGTTATCCTTTGTGTTGTGGACATTCTCCAACAAGATTCTTAAGTTCGTTGGACATTTACGCATCGTACTTACTTAAGAAAGTTGACTTACTAACTTTGGATGCTTGTAATTATCGGCACACTTAAGTGCCGTTGGAACTTTCCAAGAACTTTCTAAGTATATCCTTAGCTGATAGCAAACAATTGTCATCTTGCTTTGCAGAGTCACATTTTTTGTTGTTCTGTTGTTTATATATACAGTATATATATATATATATATATATATATTTATATATATATATATATATATATATATATATATATATATATATAAAGATGATTATATATAGGTATAGATATATACAGGAATATCTATTTATAAATACTTAGAATGTATTCTGCTATGTGCAAAACATTAGAATGTGAAATATTTACAGTAAATACATAGTTAAAACCTTTATTAAATATGAATATTGAATAAATATGATTTTACATGTTTTCATCTACTTAACTGTAAAGGGACATATATATATATATATATATATATATATATATATATATACACACATACATATACATATTTAGACATGTATATGTATCTATCTCTATGTTAAAGCCCTTTGCCTGCCTATTTTTTTCTAACACCTGAGACTTCATAGCTTTGAGCCCTTATAACTTTTGTGTGAAATATTTTTTTCAGATTATTTTGTAATGTATTTTTGATGTGTTTTGTGAAACGTGTTTGTTTTGCGAAACAGAGCTCTGAGGTTGTGCTAACTTGACATGCGTTAACTTTAATTATGCTCAAGCGATCCCGTTTACTTTCAACTTGTAATACAAGTGAAAAACCCTGATGCATGCAAACAGCCGTGATATACCCCTTTTCACTTGTGCGCAACAGTTTGCGTGCCACTCGTAAGCTAGCCCAAAATCATCCTAACAGAGCCAACACCTATGCACATGAGCAAAGTGTGTCTAGAACCGCCATAAACTTAGGCATCGAATAGTGCATCAGAGCCTCACAAAACTCGAAAAGAAACCACTCTTTTGAAAGAGGGGAATCGTTTCGTCAGGAGAGTGTCCTGTGATGTTTAAAGATTTTTAATGAACAGGAGCTAATTTTCAGAAACTACTCCCCTTAAAAACTAGATAAGATTAGAGTCCCTCTTTATTTTGAAAATGACACCCTGTGTATGTCATGTAAAAGTGATGATTGTGTCTATGGCCATCACCTGCACATTTCTATAGAAGGGTTTCATGTCCCACTAGGCTGTTTTGGATTTGGGTACAATGGCACAAAAGCCCACCCCCTAAAATACAAATACTATGTTGTCTGCTAGTGGAGGTGATCTCTGCGAGTACCTGCATATTAGTCTCTATAAGAGTTGTTTTGACAAGATAACTGATCTGTTTGAGCTCATATCCCCACAACTAGAGCTTTCATGCACTTGCCTATACAGGGAACATCCTCATGCATACAGATAATGAAATCATTGGCCCTAACCAATAAGCAGAGAGGTTAACATGGAGGGCAAACCAATGTCAACCTTTCAACAGGGTTAGAGGTGTAAAATACTTCACTGAGATTTCCTATACATTGATTTAAAGATAACCTTATAGTTTTTGACTGGCTGTACTAGGCATACAAGTCTACAGAATACATATAATGCAAAGTAATATGAAGTATTTTGCAGATTTTCATTACTTGACCAACCAGGAAGGTGACCTTCAAAGAGAGAACAATCAGATAATTCCCTACATCAACTAATGGTCTTACAAACCAAAAGGCAACAACATTGTAATCAAGATTTAGCTAAAAAAAAAACTAAAAAAAAACTAAAAAAAAAGCAACATTTTGAAAGTGGTTATACAGAAAAGAAAGGGTACATTGTCTATTGATATCAATTGTTATATTTTATCTTTTATATCAACAAATCTGTAATCTTGGGAAAAGTTATTTTACATACAAAGTTATTGTGAGAGAATTGAAGATTTACATTACCTCCTCTGTTAACTTAGACTTCTTCTTTAAAGTGAGAGAGACCAGTTTATGCCGCACACTGTTCTTCTTGTGTCCGTCAATATGTGAATTCTACTCAAGCAACAAAGAAGAGCTTTGTATAAATAAAGAGCATTAGTATTAATAATAATTGTTAGGCAAACAAATATGGTATTTAAAGGGGAATTGCAATAAACGTTTCTCTTTGTCTAGTGTAAATAAGGCATTTCAAAATGCTTATTTCACTATTTCTTTTTTGAAAAACAAATTTTCTTGTCCTGAATAAAGATTTCATGTCACACTTGCAGAGGTACGTCTCTTTTCACACATAAAACAGCTGTAGCTGTACTTAAAAGCCAATGAGGATTAGTAGGAAGTACAAAACCAACACTGCAGTATTAATTAAAGCTTAAATTTAAACACTTTCCACTTGCATTTTATGCAAACAATATTTTGAAATGTGTAGATATTGCTATTTCATGTATATGAGTTTTTTTTTAGAACAGTCAAAACAGTCAAAGTGTAATAATTATTGCGCAACATTAGCATTGTGCACGCTTCCGTAATAATATCGGATAATGTTGACACATCACTCATAGATTTCTATTAGGCCACACTAAAATGATTCATATTTAATCACTGTAATGCTCAAAGCCGCTCTTGTGCAAAACTTAATAAGTGGTGTTTTTAAGTTATTTTTTGCTATACACTTTTGGTATTTGTTTATTTAAATATATTAGATTTACCACATACACAAATACTCCCATGACCCTCCCTATACCCCTTCCTCCAATTCTCAAATGTTTTTTTATTAACACTTTGTTCCCCATTTTTAAAGTCTTTTTTTCAACCTCACTTCATTTATTTATAAAGCATTTTGATATGTATTTCAAAGCATGTGTAATACCAGGTTTTCATTGTTAAAAGAGAAAGCAGTTTTACAGATTGCATGGCAACTGACAATTTGTAAGACTAGTAAAAATGAGAACCCTACAACTGCTTTGTATTTGCCATTGAAAACCCTATCACATATAAAAAAACGACTTTTTAAACAATGTAACCATCAAAAGGATCGCAGGGCCAAGCACAATATAACACTCCTAGCGTTATCAACAAAAAGTGCTGCTAATAAGCCAATCAAGAGTGGCATACTCACGTAGCTGCAAATCAGCAGTTGTGATGAGCAACCTTAACTATGCAGGGGTTAAATATATAGTTATAAAAGGATATTTTAATAACAGAAGGTTCCTTCAAATCAGAGCATCATCACACATTTATGTTTATTTAAACATCTTAAAATAGCTCATGAAAAAGGATGAGTAAAATTTGCTTAAATCTGGGCACTGGCTCTTAGGGACCATAACTGTATTGGTGAACAGGGACAAGTCTTCACAAGTATTACAAGAAAGTTGTATTAAGTATATGAATACCATTAAAAAAACAATTAACGCAATTTAAAATATCCTTTAAGAGGAAATTAAAAATTGCTTCCTGTATCTAATTAATGTCAATAAACCTAGGGAGAGATTAACTAACTGCATGGTTACCGTCCCTGTGCAATGTGGATGTAAGGCTTTTTGGCACACAAATGGCCACTGGCACAACAATGTACACTTGTGAAACACTTTGCAGTTTTCTGGCATGACTGCAATTCAGTATCATAAGACTTTTCTTCTTATGCCCACCTTTCCCTTTATTGTGCCTCCTAGAAGGCATACAATAATACACATAATGTATTTCTAAAAGTATATCTAGAGTGAAACATGCATAGCTTGGGACAGGGTTACTTATTTTGCGATAAATACATTCTCACAAAAGCATGGCTAAATCTATCATCATATGGGTATTGATCATTGCTTATGCTTTTTTCTTATGATATTGAGTTTGTTTGTATATAAAAAATATTAATTGAAGCAAAACAAATATTAGGACAGACGTGTAACAAATTTTTCTGTTTGTATCTAAAAATTAAAATGGTTTATTGTGTGAAATATATTGTACTTGCAATCATTATTCTATCAATAGTGGAGGCTTAGTTGCTACATTATATTTATTAACCCCAATGTGCTACAGTACTCCGACAACCAAGGGGTTAAATGTAAAAGCCTGGCTTACAAATGTCCCACTTCCTACTTGGCAAAAAGTGAAACTGTTTTATGATATAAAAAGAAGGTGGATCTGATGACTGCAAATTTTATGAAAAAGTAAAGATCGATCACATTAGAGGAAACCTGAAGCGGTTAAAATATGTGATAAAAAGTGTGGTGGTTTTAGATGCCTTTAATAAATACTACAGCAATTATTTTCAAGCAATTTGGTCCCTGAGGTGGTTCTAGAACATAAATTTGTGCTGTAAACAGTTTGCCAAAAGCTAAATATCAAGGGGGAAGTGGGCACTGGTTAGGAACGTAATTTACTTACTATAACCATGTTTATTTATTTTTATAAGCTATGTATTTATTGTTGTTTACTAATTATTTGACCTGCCTATACCTCAATATGGTTAATATTGCGTAGAGCACAGGACATATAAAAAAAGGCACTCACTTTTGCAAATTCAGTGTGTGCTATAGTAATTAATGGGGACTTCATAGCACCCAGACGTGCACAGAAAAAGAAATGTCAAATAAATTTCATATGATATTTGCTGGAATTAGTTTGTTAATGAAAATCCACGTGTCAACTTTTTTCCTCTGGGGAACGTCTTTAGGACTGCGGTTTTAACTTAAATAAATTAAAAATTGTAGCTAGCTAGTGCTACTACTATGAGTCAGCAGCAGCACACAAAAAAGATTGTGTTTTTTTTTAAAGGGGTCAGGATTTTCAAGAACAAAACAAAGCTCACATACATATTGGCTTACACAGAAATTAGTTAACTGATTTCATTTTAGCATTTTTAACCATATGAATGAAACAGCTACATTTATTGTCACGTTCATTAATTTGTTCGGAACCACTTGTTTATAGTTTTCAGACAAATGCAATTAATTTGGGAAACTGTGTTGTTTTTTACATTTATCTGAATCCGAATGTACAAGTGTAATAGCACTACCAGCATACCTTTAGAACTGCCACTAACAGTTTATTACAAGGGAGATGTGAGCTTATTGTACTCAACGATAGATAGAAAGACAGACAGACATACAGATAGACAGACAGACAGACAGATATACAGATAGACAGACAGATATACATGTTTTTAAGCATCCTATTTTTTACCTCTCCTTCCCCCTGAAGAGCTTGGAGCTCTTTTTTATAGGTCTTTTTCCCCAAGGTCTCATAAATCTTGGTCATTACTGGGATCTTCTCACTGCCGTCACTCATGGCTGTGTGGTATTTTGGTTCAGGGAGATCTCCCATGAACCGTAAGATGGTTATCCAGACAGCTAGTGCAGCCTGAGGAAGAGCAAGAGCACATATTGCCAAACATTAGTGGCTAAACTATGTAGATAAATAAAACAGGGCACTACAGGGTGGGATTTATTGCCACAAGTAGACCATAGAGCATCTCACCAACTGGTCTCCTTCATCTTCATGGTATAACAGGGGCTGCTTCAGAGGTCTGCGGATATAAGTGTTTGTGGTTGTTCCCTGGAAGTATGTTGCTGCAAATTTCGCAAACTTATATTCAGAAAGGTCTTCTTCTTCCTCTTCTGGAAGTGGTATAGATCCATCCAAATCTTCTTCCTCCATCTCCCTGTGAGTGCACTCAAGATCCTAACAAATTAAAAAGTCATTAAATCATACACTGCAGATTAAAGGGACACTGAACCCAAATTTTGTCTTTCGTGATTCAGATAGAGCAGGCAATTTTAAGCAACTTTCTAATTTACTCCTATTATCAATTTTTCTTTGTTTTCTTGCTATCTTTATTTGAAAAAAAAGAAGGCATCTAAGCTATTTTTTGGTTCAGTACCTGGACAGCACTTGTTTATTGGTGGGTGAATTTATCCATCAATCAGCAAGAACAACCCAGATTGTTCACCAAAAATGGACCGGCATCTAAACTTTCATTCTTGCATTTCAAATAAAGATACCAAGAGAATGAAGAAAATTTGATAATAGGAGTAAATTTGAAAGTTGCTTAAAATTGCATGCTCTATCTGAATCACAAACATTTTTTTTGGGTTCAGTGTCCCTTTAAGTAGAACATACTCAAGTTAATTTCATAAACATTTAACATATAAGGTTGTTTACATTGCTTTCCAAATTAGACATTTACAATATTTTTTGCATCATTAAAGATTAAAGTTGCTTATCTAGGCCTCGATCCAATATGCAGCATCGCCCACAAAAGTCGGTGACGCAGAATTTTGAGCGGGTTTGGTATCCTATATATGGTGTAACCTAGAAGTTACGCTTGTATATTTCTGCCTTTGGCCGTAGTTTTTTGGCCCATAGGCAGGTATACCAAACCCGCGCAGTTTGGTATCCAATATACAGCGTAAGAAATCTTACTCCATTTTCACCTCGCCACAAAATGCAGCCGTAGTAAGCCTTACGCTGTCTATTGGAGCCCCGTAACTCCCTAAACTACCTGCCAAATAAAACACCTAACGCATGCGCAATGTCTATCTACCTGTCAACCACGATCTGCTAAATAAAACCTAACACCTAACGCATGCGCAATGTCTATCTACCTGTTAACCGCAATCTGCTAAATAAAACCTAACACCTAACGCATGCGCAATGTCTATCTACCTGTCAACCGCGATCCCCCGTCGCAATCCCTAATAAAGTATTTAACCCCTAAACCGCCGCTCCCGGACCCCGCCGCCACCTACATTAAAAGTATAACCCCCTAATGTGATCCCCCTACACCGTCGCCAGCTACATTACATACCCCCTAATGTGAGCCCCTTACACCGCCGCCATCTACATTACCTACCCCCTAATGTGAGCCCCTTACACCGCCGCCATCTACATTACCTACCCCCTAATGTGAGCACCTTACACCGCCGCCATCTACATTACCTACCCCCTAATGTGAGCCCCTTACACCGCCGCAATCTATATTACTTACCCCCTAATGTGAGCTCCTACCCCGCCGCCAGCTATATTAAAATTATTAACCCCTAATTTAATCCCCCTACACCGCCGCCAGCTATATTGATTACATTAACCCCTAATTTAATCCCCCTACCCCGCCACCAGCTATATTAATTACATTAACCCCTAATTTAATCCCCCTATACCGCCGCCAGCTATATTAATTACATTAACCCTTAATTTAATACCCCTAGCCCGCCGCCAGCTATATTAATTACATTAACCCCTAATTTAATCCCCCTATACCGCCGCCAGATATATTAAATACATTAACCCCTAATCTAATCCCCCTATACCGCCGCCAGCTATATTAAATACATTAACCCCTAACCTAATCCCCCTATACCGCCGCCAGCTATATTAAATACATTAACCCCTAATCTAATCCCCCTACACCGCCGCCAGCTATATTAACTATATTAACCCTAATTATATTAGGGTTAATATAGTTATTATATTATATATATTAACTATATTAACCCTAATTATATTAGGGTTAATATAGTTAATATCGTTATTATATTATATATATATTAAGTATAATAACCCTATCTAACTCTAACATCCCTAACTTAATTCTTATTAAAATAAATCTAATTAATATTAATATTATTAATTAAAATATTCCTACTTAAATCTAAATACTTACCTATAAAATAAACCCTAAGATAGCTACAATATAATTAATAATTACATTGTAGCTATTTTAGGGTTTATATTTATTTTACAGGTAACTTGGTATTTATTTTAACTAGGTACAATAGCTATTAAATAGTTAATAACTATTTAATACCTACCTAGTTAAAATAATTACCAATTTACCTGTAAAATAAATCCTAACCTAAGATACAAATACACCTACACTATCAATAAATTAAATAAACTACAAATATCTAAACTAAAATACAATAAAATAAACTAAACTAAATTACAAAAAAAAAAAATACCCCTACTCTAACCCAAACCCACCTTAAATAAACCTAACACTACCCCCCTGAAGATCTCCCTACCTTGTCTTCACCCAGCCGGGCAGAACTTTTCATCCGATCCTGGCGATGTCTTCAATCAAGAGGCAGAGAAGAAGTCTTCCATCCGGTGATGTCTTCATCCAAGCGGCAAAGAAGAAGTCTTCTATCCGGCGATGTCTTCAATCAAGTGGCAGAGAAGAGGTCCTCCATCGGGGCAAAGTTTTCTTCCAAGCGGCATCTTTAATCTTCTTTCTTCGCTCCTCTGACGCGGAACATCCATCCGGCACGACGACTTCCCGACGAATGAGGTTCCTTTAAATGACGTCATCCAAGATGGCGTCCGTCGAATTCCGATTGGCTGATGGGATTCTATCAGCCAATCGGAATTAAGGTAGAAAAATCAGCCAATCAGATTCAAGTTCAATCCGATTGGCTGATTGGTTCAGAAAGAAGATTGAAGATTCCGCTTGGAAGAAAACTTCGCCCCGATGGAGGACCTCTTCTCTGCCGCTTGATTGAAGACCTCGCCGGATGGAAGACTTTTTCTTTGCCGCTTGGATGAAGACATCGCCGGATGGAAGACTTCTTCTCTGCCGCTTGATTGAAGACATCGCCCGGATCGGATGAAGAGTTCTGTCCGGCTGGGTGAAGACAAGGTAGGGAGATCTTCAGGGGGGTAGTGTTAGGTTTATTTAAGGGGGGTTTGGGTTAGAGTAGGGGTATGTGGGTTGTAATGTTTGGAGGTGGTATTGTGTTTTTTTTTACAGGCAAAAGAGCTGATTTCTTTGGGGCATGCCCCGCAAAAGGCCCTTTTAAGGGCTGGTAAGGTAATAGAGCTGTTAACTTTTTTAATTTAGAATAGGGTAGGTAATTTTTTTTTATTTTGGGGGGCTTTATTATTTTATTAGGGGGCTTAGAATAGGTGTAATTAGCTTAAAAATCTTGTAATCTTTTTTTATTTTTTGTAACTTAGTGGGTTTTTTTTTTGTAATTTAGTTTAGTTTATTTTATTGTATTTTAGTTTAGATAGATTAGGGGTTAATGTATTTAATATAGCTGGCGGCGGTATAGGGGGATTAGATTAGGGATTAATTAATTAAATATAGCTGGCGGCGGTATAGGGGGATTAAATTAGGGGTTAATGTAATTAATATAGCTGGCGGCGGTGTAGGGGGATTAAATTAGGGGTTAATAATTTTAATATACCTGGCGGCGGGGTAGGAGCTCACATTAGGGGGTAGGTAATATAGATGGCGGCGGTGTAAGGGGCTCACATTAGAGGGTAGGTAATGTAGGTGGCGGCGGGGTAGGAGCTCACATTAGGGGGTAGTTAATGTAGGTGGCGGCGGGGTAGGAGCTCACATTAGGGGGTAGTTAATGTAGGTGGCGGCGGGGTAGGAGCTCACATTAGGGGGTAATATAGATAATGTAGGTGGCGGCGGGGTCCGGGAGCGGCAGTTTAGGGGTTAATAACTTTATTAGGTGGCGGCGGGGTCCGGGAGCGGCGGTTTAGGGGTTAATACACTTTTTATTGTTAGGATAGTGAGGGGGGATAGAGGGTTAGATGTGTCGGGCTATGTTTGGGAGGAGTGTTAGACAGTATGGGTAATTTTATAACTTAGTCAGGTTTTGTAGGCGCCGGCAGTTTCTAAAGTGCCGTAAGTCACTGGCGACTCCAGAAATTTGTACTTACGCAGATTTCTGGACATCGCTGGTTTATCCGACTTACGGCACTTTAGCCTCTGACGGCGGCGTATATGGGATAGCTCGAGTTGCGAGCTGAAACTACGGGCGGCTGGGGTTCCCTCGCTTGCGCCGCAAACTACGATCTATATCGGATCACGCCCCTAAAGTCTAAAGTTAGAAGAGCTACCCCATGAGATAAATACTAGAACGTTCCTTGGAAGGTAAAGACACCAAGTCAAATATAATTCCTGTATATTTCTTTAATTTGTGAACATTGCTCTATGTAATAAGTTTATTGCTCTGATCCAATCAACTAGGCAGAACAATTCTCTACCCAATATTTGTAAACTGGCTGCACAGAGTAAAGATGTATAAAGAAAAACACCCAGAGTACCTTGCATAGAATCTGGTAGGCACAGTACTGTACCTCAAAGCCAGATGGCGCCTGTCCTTCCTGGCCTGGTAGAGATGATGTGGTCCCCAAGAAGCCAAACATCTTGTCAACCATGTCTGAATCATTAACTGGTTCGTTTCTGGCTTTCTCCATTTTGTCCAGAAGTTCCTTTTTCCGTCGAGCTTCATCTTTTTCTCTGACCTCTCTCTCTGCATCTTCTCGGGCAAGCTGAGCAAGACGCTCCTAGTGACGTATACAAAAGAAGATTCCTTATCTAATACAAAGAGTATCAGTACTTTAAAAGGTATTTCTTGCTATACAAGTGCAACTAATACAATGTGATCCCATATGGGAACAGTTCCTTCAATAATTTGGGAACGGGAAATTGGAGCCCTTTGCCTATTCAGTTAAGAACTATATATGACAAGCTGAACACTACCAATGGCGTCTCTGCAAAATCTTTGCAGATAATACGTTATTCAGCTCTTACTGACTTCAATGAAAACAAACATAATTTTCCTAGAACTAAATAAAAATCTGACAGATTTGTAAAACGCCATATGGTGTTATCTTTTTCAGCAATCATATTAATAAGCATTATCAGTGTAAAATTTACATAGTTACACGCAAACAATAGTATATTAAGAACATGCTCTAGAATATTTTAATTGCACATTTGTGTCTCTTTAAAGAGTGTAAAATTGACGTAGTTACAGGAAAGTCTTGCTAAGGGTTAGAGCTAAAGCTATGTAACTCCGCCCACTGGGCAAGATGCAAAATTACTTGGTGATTTTTCTCAGCTTCCTGTTTGGCTCGTTTTGCACTCATTTCTTTTCGGAGTCGTTCTTCTTCAGAAAGGCGCATCTTTTCTGCCTCCAGGCGCCAGTAATACTAAGAAAGAAAAGCTAACACTTTAACGGGATCATTAAAAGATTCATTACAAGCGTATTTAATTAATTCAACTTTTTGTTTTCTTTTTCAGGTTTTTGTTCTGTCACATATTCACCTTTCTGTTTTTTTAGTCAGTTCCTAGATGGCAACCTAAGGTCTGTAAAAGTTACAGTTTTGGGCTACTGCGGTATGCCAGTTTAATTTAGCTGCAGGCGGTGGGCAGCCTACCACATAATTTCAGGCCACCCTTTGAGAACTATAACTACCAGCATCCTGCAGCCTAAGGATCTAAACACCAATCATGGTCAGACATTGGTGGTAATACTTATTTACTAGGGTAATAGGTTTACATATCTAGGTTAAAGGTTTTACTTGGTGACAGTTTCCAGCTTCTACAACTCACTAAGTCAATTTTGAAGATGTTTGTAAGTAATTTATATTTTGTAATGTCACCTACTGATGGGGTAATATGTAAATGTGTAACTAAATTTGTCCTGAGGGACCACAAAACAGTTAAAAATACCTATCTATCTATCTATCTATTAATTATCTATTTCTATCAACCATGTATCTATCTATCATCTATTTGTCTATCTATCTATCTATCTATCTATCTGTCTATCAATTATTTATCTATCTATTGTCTATCTATCAATTATATATCTATCAATTATCTATTTCTACCAATCAATTATCTATCTATCTATCTTTCTGTCAATCTATCTATCAACCAATCAACTATTTATAGAATCTATTCATCTATCTATCTATTGTCTATTTGTCTATCTATCAATTATCTATCTATCAATTATCTATCAATTATCAATTATCTATCTATCAATTATCTATCTATCTATCTATCAATCAATCATCTATCTCTATCAATTAATTATCTACAGTATATATCTATCTATCTATCTATCTATCATCTATCAACAAATCAACTATCTTTCTATCTATCTATGTCTCCCACTCTCTGTCTGTCTATATATCTATAAGTTGCAATTTTCCATGTTATAAAAAAGGCATATGTTGTCAGGAAACAGCTAAGTATGGTGCTCAGACTCATTCAGGCCCATTTATAAAGCTCCGTACAGAGCTTGAAGGGCCGTGTGTCTTCAGACTCGCCAGAAACACAACTTATGAAGCAGCGGTCTAAAGACCGCTGCTCCATAACCCTGTCCGCCTGCTCTGAGCAGGCTGTCAGGAATCGCTGGAAATCAACCCGATCGAATACGATCGGGTTGATTGACACCTCCCTGCTGGCGGCCGATTGGCCGCGAGTCAGCAGGGGGCGGCGTTGCACCAGCAGCTCTTGTGAGCTGCTGGTGCAATGTTAAATGCGGAGAGCGTATTGCTCTCCGCATTTAGCGAGGTCTTGCGGACCTGATCCGCAGTGTCGGATCAGGTCCGTAAGACCTTTGATAGATTGGGGCCATTAAGTTAAATAGTTTACATTGTATGCAGCCTTAACAGTAGCATTTCTAAAGCCAGTTCAACAAGCGTTACTCAGTGTATTAAATGAATATATTTCATGTAAACTGTAAAATATAGGTTTCAGCCAAGGAATTCTCCCTCTCTATGTCACATAAAACCTGCATACCACTCCAAAGCAATATACAGTAAATATGTTCATGTGAACGCATAATAAAGTAATAACGTTTTATTTAAAGGTCTATGACATGAACCATTTATATGAGGTTCACCCAGACATTGTTGGTATGGGGACACAGTAACTAATGGTGGGGGCCACACTATACTATATCCATCCTTAAACTAAAGATAACTCCTAAAAATTAGACAATCCCATTTGAGTTCAAGAAATCAAATACGAAGTTAGTTACTATTTATGAGATTCATTTACCAGGATATACTCAGGGCCGGCGCTCCCACTAGGCAAACAAGGCAGCCACCTGGAGCGCACTGCAACCTAGGGCACAGGCTGCAGCCGACCCTGTTGTGTACTGTACAGAATTTTTTATATATATAACTTGCGTTGCGCCTCGCGGTGGTGGTAAAGTGTGTGTGTGGACCGGCCAGGTGTGACACTGTGCAGACTGTGTATAAATCTGTTTATATATATACAGGTAGCCCTCAGTTTACGCCGGGGTTAGGTTCCAGAAGGAATGGTTGGAAATCGAAACCGTTGTAAATTGAAACCCAGTTTATAATGCAAGTCAATGGGAAGTGAGGGAGATAGGTTCCAGGCCCCTCTCAAAATTGTCATAAGTAACACCTAATACATTATTTTTAAAGCTTTGAAATGAAGACTTTAAATGCTAAACAGCATTATAAACCTAATAAAATAATCACACAACACAGAATATATAATTAAACTAAGTTAAATGAACAAAAACATTTGCTAAACAGCATTATAAACCTAATAAAATAATCACACAACAAAGACTTTACTTGCATTTTTCTGCAAACAGTTCTTTCTATGCTTTCCAATCTTGACTGATTAATAGACAGGAAGATCTTGTTCCTTTGAAATCTGCTCGATAGCTCAGGTTTGGTTAAACTGAATAATTTCAGTTTGCTTGGCTTTGCTGCAACACAAGTGGACAGCTCCACCTACTGGCTATTTTAATAAATGCACTGCTTCTCAATGCTTTTCGATAGCAGTCACATGACTGGAAAAAATGGTTGTTATTCTGAAACGGTGTAAATTGAACCGTTGTAAAACAAGGGCCACCTGTATATAACTTGCGTTGCGCTGCGCCCGCGCGGTGGTAGTAAAGACAAGTGTGTGTGTGGACCGGCCAGGTGTGACACTGTGCAGTCTGTGTATAAATCCGGTCCGGCGGTCCACCGTCCACACCACATATTATGATCTCTCTCTCATATCCATCCAGTCCACCTTGTCTCCTGGCTGGCGGTGGCGGCTGCTCAGCTGAAGCTCCACCCACACGCTGTGACCCAGCATGCAGTGCGCACACAATTTTAACTGTGCGCATAATCGCATTCGAGGCGGCAGCAACATTGCAGCAGGCTGAGGGGGCTGAGCAGTTCGAGGCGACACTGACGGCAGGCGACGTCTCAGGCGGCAATTGAAGGAGCTGGGTGCGGGCTCACGGACCGGAGGCAAGTCAAACCACTCACACTCATGTATCAAATGAAATGGGACAGATTCTGTGTATATAAGGCTCTTCTACTTTAGCTACTTATTATATAAGTAGCTAAAGTAGAAGAGCCTTATACACTGACTGAGTCTGACTATCTGTCTGACACATTTCATTTGATGTTGAACTTGAAGGGATCAAAAATGCAAGTGAACAGTACAGTCTTCAAGTTGTCAGTGTAATGTAATTAGTAAGTACTGCAGTCTGCTTGCTTGCATGATTTACTATGTAATACCAAATCAAGCAAGCAGACTACAGTACTTACTAATTACATTATCATATATGGTTACCTTCACTAACTAATCTAACTCCATTCCAATACAAATGCCGCCCTCACCTCACCTGACTCATACTCATTTATTGTAAACTGATGGGGAGGTGGGAGAAACTGCAGCCTGAATCTTAAAGGGTTAACATTAAACTAGGTAAACTCCCTGTGATATCTTCTGCAGCTGCTGTACTGAGCAATAAGAAACTTTCAGATCATTTGCTTTATCTGTTTCCAGACATGGCTACGGCAGGGAGCTGAGATACTAGCAATGTGCGGCATGTCATCACATGCTACAGTATATATACACAGATCCTGTATGTGAAAGACAGAGGGGAACTCTATAATAAAAATCTGTAGACTGTTATAAGGAACTGGGGAGGGGTCTGTGTGTATGACAGAGTTGAGCTCTATAATATAAATATGTATAAGGAACTGAGGAGGGGTCTGTGTGTATGACAGAGTTGAGCTCTATAATATAAATATGTATAAGGAACTGGGGAGGGATCTGTGTGTAATGCAGAGTTAAACTCTATAATATAAATATGTATAAGGAACTGGGGAGGGATCTGTGTGTAATGCAGAGTTAAACTCTATAATATAAATATGTATAAGGAACTGGGGAGGGGTCTGTGTGTATGACAGAGTTGAGCTCTATAATATAAATATGTATAAGGAACTGAGGAGGGGTCTGTGTGTATGACAGAGTTGAGCTCTATAATATAAATATGTATAAGGAACTGGGGAGGGATCTGTGTGTAATGCAGAGTTAAACTCTATAATATAAATATGTATAAGGAACTGGGGAGGGGTCTGTGTGTATGACAGAGTTGAGCTCTATAATATAAATATGTATAAGGAACTGGGGAGAGGGCTGTGTGTATGACAGAGTTGAACTCTATAATATAAATATGTATAAGGAACTGGGGAGGGGTCTGTGTGTATGACAGAGTTGAGCTCTATAATATAAATATGTATAAGGAACTGAGGAGGGGTCTGTGTGTATGACAGAGTTGAGCTCTATAATATAAATATGTATAAGGAACTGGGGAGAGGGCTGTGTGTATGACAGAGTTGAGCTCTATAATATAAATATGTATAAGGAACTGGGGAGGGATCTGTGTGTAATGCAGAGTTAAACTCTATAATATAAATATGTATAAGGAACTGGGGAGGGGTCTGTGTGTATGACAGAGTTGAACTTCCCAGTTCCTTATAATATAAATATGTATAAGAAACTGGGGAGGGGTCTGTGTGTTTATGACAGAGGGAACCTATATAATATAAATCTGTATATAAGGAACTGGGGAGGGGTCTGTGATGCATAGGGAACCTCTACATTGTGTTAATTTTTTTATTAATTAGGTTTTGGCGGGCGTTAGACCTCTCTATAGTACTGTATATCTCTACATGAGATGCTATAGGAGGGGAGCAGCAATGTTCTACTGGGAGCTAGCTGCTGAGCATGTTGGGTGAGCCAAGAACAAGAGACATATGTGCATCCACCAATCTTCAGCTAAATCCCAGTAGTCCATTGCTGCTCCTGAACCTACCCAGGTATGCTTTTCAACAAATGATAGGAAGTGAATTAAGCAACTTAGATAATAGAAGTAAATTGTAATGAATGGTGTTTAAAATTGTATGTTTCATTTGATTCATTAAAGGGACAGTAAAGTCATAACTAGACATTCATGATTTAGACAGAGCATAACATTTTAAACAACTTTCCAATTTACTTCTATTATTTAATTTGCTTCCTTCTCTTGTTATCCATTGCTGAAAGGTCTACTTTATATTTTGCCTTTAATATTGTTGCTTTTGGCATCTTATGGCACTTATTCTTGAAAATTAAAAGAAATTTAAAAGTGTAATGTTTTGTTGCTTTAATTGTTTGTTTATTTTTTGTGTGGGGTGGGGTGGGGGGGGTGCAAGTAACTGGTCTTGCCTAGGGCACAAAATAGTCTAGCACCGGCCCTGGATATACTATTCATATTTAAAATGAATGTCACAAATACATATGCTCTCTATTTTACTGTAAGTGCTAACGTGGAACACACAAAAAAAAGACAGCTGTATGTGGCCCACAGGACATTCTTTGAGCTGCCCTGATTTAGATAGATACCCTAATACCTAACATGTCCTGCTCTGCATCAGTCTCTTTGTCTAGTAATAGTTATAAATACCTCTCCTTTAAGACGCTTGTAGAGTCTGCGTGCAATCATGCCCCTGGCGTAGGCTTGCACTGTGTACACTGCCCAAAGACGATGTCTGAATGCCTTTCGGACCAGGTAACCTCTACACCGTGCTTGAAACTCACTGATTCTTCTACGAGCAATATGGTACTGTTTGTGAAGCTTCCGAGATCTGTACAGGGCTTGAAGCCGGAGGAAACCAATCCTCATCTGCGAAAAACACAAGTTCATTGTTCATTATTTCATCTATTATTAGGAGAACTTGGGTGATTATGCATATTGAATTGTGCAGATTGAAAGGTCAGTGTTTTGCCAAAAAAGAAATTTGTGCTATTAGAATGCTATTTTACACCCCTAAAATGAAAAAATAAATAAAATTGATACTTAAATGTCCAGTATTTTAGTTCTGCAGATCTGCAGCTAAATAAGGAAATGCCTTGATCCTCTACAAACCTAATAAAGAACTAGAAGTGGCACTGTGCATGGTGCAGAGTCGCTTTTGTCTTAAAGTTGCCATATTTGTAAAAGATTAAAGGGACATTTAATCCAATTTTTTTCTTTCATAATTTAAAAAGAGCATGCAATTTTAAATAACTGTCTAATTTACTTCTATTGTCTAATTGGCTTCATTCTCTTGATATCCTTTGCTGAAAAGCATATCTAGATTGGCTCAGAAGCTTCTGATTGGTGGCTGCACATAGATGCCTCATGTGATTGACTCAGCCATGTGCATTGCTATTTCTTAAACAAAGGATATCTAGAGAATGACACAAATTAGATAATAGAAGAAAATTGGAATGTTGTTTAAAATTGTATTCTCTATCTGAATATTGAAAGAAAAAATTGGGTTCAATGTCCCCTTAAGGCTTCAGAAACACATAAGTGACAATATTTTTATGAAGAGAGCATGTAAGTACCTGTAGAAAATCACTGCTTTATATATTACTGGTAATAATAATAATAAAAAAATTAAACATTCTCTTTAGTACTGGTGCTATGTGTTACTGACACAAATAGGTGTAAAAATTATTTATATATATATATATTACTTGCATAAAATTAGTTAAAAAATAGTTTTAATATATTACTGAAATACATTACTATGTTGTGTGTGTTTCTGGCAGTGAAGGTGTGTGTGTGGGTGAATACTGCTTTGTGTGTATTAGCAGCAAGGAGGTAAAATACTATTTTTCCATGTAACTAATAACCATGGGCAAAAATCACAACTTAGTTGGTGTATATATATATATATATATATATATATATAT